>NC_049203.1:66946754-66961916 GCF_013347855.1 Anguilla anguilla | reverse complement strand
CCCCCCCCCCCCCCCCCCCCCCCCCCCCCCCCCCCCCCCCCCCCCCCCCCCCCCCCCCCCCCCCCCCCCACTCCTGTGATGTACTGTATGCAACTTATGCGAAGCGTGCCTCAGCGAAACAGAGTGATCACCGAACCTGGTCGAGCGAGCTGTCAGAGCTGTCCAATGAAAAGGGAGTTGTTCTGAGAGGTTAGCCAATGGTGACACTGACAGTGTTGGGGAAACGGTAATTGATGCGACAGCAGCGTTCTGCAGCGATCGTCCTGTCGGAGCGTCTCTGACAGTCGGGCGACGCCCTCTTATCGAGCGTCGCCGTTTTACCTCAGATGATGTAAGGACCTGCTATTTCCTCGTTCGTGAGGACAAACAGGATTTTCTCTTTTTTTATTTATTTTTTTTGGCAAAGTTGAGTAATCGCGCTCGCTGCGAACTTGTCACACTCACTGGGCTGTTTTCGCTTGTGTTGAACGGGGAGAGAGAGGGTTTTTTTTTCGTACGGACGGCAATGGTTCGCACATCGCACGCGGTGCTGTAACCTTCCCCGGCTAGACTGCATTCGTCTCGTCTCTCCGAAGGGCCGCGTCTCTGAAAAGCGGATCACGTGTTTCATAAGAAGAGAGAGAGGAGAGGAGAGGGGGGAGCGGAGTGGAGAGAGGGTGGTGCTAATGGGCCAAATTCAGCCCGCTGAAGTGCTGAAAGCAAAGAGCCTGTGTACAGGTGTCTGGAATGGAGAGATGGACAAAAAAAACAACAACAGCAACGGCGGCACCGCTGCATAAAGGGACCTGAGCTTTCAGAAGTGCCTTCAAGGAGGACCGTTTTTCGTAGAAAAAAAAAAAAGATCCTGACCGCGGAAGACGGGTGACCTTTGACCTTTGAGAGCCCTTGCCCGCTGCAGCTGGAACGTGTGCCGGGACTGCATTCAAACGTGACCCCGGCGTGATCTCGCGGATGACCTCGAGCCCCCCCACAGGAAGGACCCCCACAGAAAGGACCAGCAGGGGGGGGGAGCCAAGGGCCGAATATATCCCACGAACGGGGGGATCGATAGGGTCTGAGCCGCGGGAGCATCGATCGGTGGACCCGCGGCGGGTAATTACGGCTGTCCTCGCGCGGGTCTTCCCGCCGGAGCGCCGGGGCCGTGACCTTCAAACTGCCGCTAAAAAGCGGGAACGTATCCTCGCCCCTCCGTGACCGGCGTACCGTTTATTTTCTCACCTTTTCACCAGCAAAAAGAAAAAGAAAAAAGAGACACGGACCCTGGTGGTCAAGCCCATTGCCCTCTATAAGTGAGCCAGTTCAGACACAGTTTTTTGCTTGATACTACTGTACAAGCAGGGCTGCAGTTGGGGGGGGGGGGGGGGCAACTGGGACACTTTGTCCTGGGCCCAGACCCAAGGGGGAGTCCAGGATACAGGGTGTAACTATTTTTAATTTGTTACAAAATATATTGGGGGGGGGGGGTGTTTTGGTATATTTTGTCCAGGGCCTGACAATTAATAGCCGTGGCCCTGACTGATGCATTGCAATGGCTGTTCAGAAGGACATTTAGTCTGTGAGCTATCAGCGGACAGTTTCACCTGTTCAGCTCGCTCATCCTTGCGCTCGTGAGATGTAAAATGGGTCTGCAGGTAGTTTGCCGCGGAGCGAACGCGGTGCTGTGGGGTTCCACAGGAACATGAAATCCCCGGTTAAGGCTCCGCCGAAATGATTCGCTCAGCCCCCCCTGGGCTTCGCCGCGTGCGTGTTCACATCCCGCCGCAGAGCGGAGGGCAATGAGGGGAGCGGCTTTCGGTGCGGGGGCGGCGCGCGGCGGCGACGTTGGTTACATCACCACATCTGATACTGCACAGTGTCCTCGGGGGCGCGTTTTGTATCGTCGTAGAAACGGCAGCCCGTTCACGGGGTCCGTACACGGGTGACCTTTCCGTCGCTGTCACACTACCGCGCTGATCGGCGCTCTGGGACCGCCCGTTACGGGCGCAGTCGAGGGACACGGGGGCAGCAGACAGCAATGGCAAAGACTACATTTCCCATGATTACCCGAGAAGGGTCGGATCAGATTCATTCACGCTCGGGCAGATTTACAGTAAAACTTGTGATGCAGTCTGTGCACGCAAATATTCCCTTGGGATCGGAGGCTTCCTCGAAGACTGTGATCTCCTGGGAATGTCGTGTGGTCCATGGGAATTGTGGGAAAGATCCGGGTTTGCTGACCGCCCCACACTTGACCTGCTTCACGTGCATTCGCCTCACCCTGTAATGAAGTTCCCTGTAGAGTTTCTGTCTCTGTCAGATTGCACATGTAGTCACTAGCCTTCAAATTAAAATGAGGGACTCATAGGGTGAAAGATGTCAGATGCAAACAGAATGGCTTCTGGATCCAGAAGGAGGAGAGGAGAGGATATTCATACCATGGCTGGTGACGAGATCGCGGTTCGCTGTGGACGGGAGAAGACAGAGAGCGGAGTTGTGTTTTCTGGCCCTGAGTCAGAATTAATTAAGATTATATAGTCTGCTTCCCCGCGGCTGGTGCAGCCGAGGCCTGAGTCCTCTAATGGGAAAATCGATGACTCTTATATCAGATCGCTGCGGGTCAGCACGAGTGCTGTTCGTCACTCCAGTTTCCTTTCACACCTTCCTTTCTGCTCTTTAGCAAATTCACTTATTATTCACTTGTTTTCCTACATCGCAGTTTTTTTCTTATTCCGTTTAATTCAGAACGGATAACATTCTAAGGGGAACGTTAAAGACAGAGACGTATATGCAGAGACGACTTTCTGTGGCACAGCTCTCTCAAAAGAAGTTTTTTCTTTTTCTGTTTTAGAAGAAATATTTCTTTTTTTTATGGGTGACAATGAGTCGTGAGTGTCATAGGCTATTGCAGAGGCGGGGAGATTTGTAAATCGGTGATCATCTGGCCGGTCCATCAAAAGGGACAACGTGCTTAATGAACACAGCCTTGTCTGTTACCCTCAAAAAACCGTCCATTTGTATTTTCCTGTCGTCTCCTTCCCTCGATGGTCTGAATCATGTACGTTGGCACTTTTATAAAGAACGAGTCTAGCTGTTCCCGGTGGTCACATACCGTGCAAAAGGGCATGCTCAGTGCAGTACGTCCTGTCTCACGAACAGAACAGCGGTGAGTTTGTGCTTTTCTGTACTTGTGTGTGATTAAGGAACGCCAGCTTGGACCACAGCCTTGTTTTTGTACCCACTGCTGGGTGGACCCGTTTATTGTTTTGAAAAGTCTGTTTCAGGGGGTGTCAGTGTGAGGATATCACCAATTAAAGATCATCTATGATCCGGGTGACTACAGAGTCGTCCCCGCAGCTATTAATGCAACAGAATGAGCACTCTAGTGGGCAAAAGTCGAAAATCAGACGTCTAGATGGGTTGAAATCTTTGATGAGAGACGTTTTGACATAAACGAACCAGGTTAACCTCAAAATAGCTCAGGCTTGACGTGGATATAGCCTGGCTACGTCCTAGTCCTCCAGGAAAAGCTTTCACTTTTCGAGCCAGATGTAGCCGGGTTTTCACCTGAACGCCTGGACAGCGTTTCACCCGCTTTTTTACCGCAACATTCCGGGAGTCCGGTACATTAGGGGTAAAGCACTGGTGAGCCATCTCTGGCCCTGCAGGCTTGGAGCCTTCTTTTTTTAGTCTCATTTCAATTAGCAACTGGTCGAGAAACAGTCGAGTCCCTGTCTGATTAATTACTTAATTTAAAGAAGTTTTCTAAATTCTCCAGACCAGGACTAATCAGGTCTGGCCTTGGAGGGCTGCAGTCCCACAAGGTTTTTTTTTTCTTTTAAAAGCACTGACACTCTCAAAACTGGATCTTTATTAGTCTGTGTAATAGCCCCCTTCTTCTTAAGGGAATCTAACTTCAGGGTTTAACTTCAAGGGCTCCAGGGTCGTGTTCAAATGAGCAAACTTGCTGTTTGGCAGTATAGTTGTTGAGTAAACTGGATGCAAAAAAAAAAGTTGTTGTTGAAAGTTGGTTAAATTTTTTTCAAAATGTAGTGTACCTAAAATCTCTGGGTGATGTACTTATTTTCCAGGGAGCATATTTCCGAGCATATTTTTGGGAGCAAACTTTTCAAAAAGTAAACAACCATTTTGGTCTCATAAATATGAATGTCTTACAACACAGTACGGTTGGAAAATAGTATGTTTCACATAATGCCCATCGCATACTAAAAATAGGCACTAAACAGTACGCAGTATGCTTAGCAGACAGCACATACTTTGAAGACACAGTAGTTAGGATGCCTATTTCAGACACAGCTCAGACCTTATTTTTGAAGGATAATGGAATAAACCCAAAGACTTGCTAGGTTCTTGGTTATGTTCCTCTCTTTAGTTCCTGGGTCATTGTTGCTAAGCTGTGATTATTAGGGGATAGTTTAGGGACTAGTGCTTCCTGGATTGTAGATTACTGAGTATAGTTCCTGAATTATAGGTATTCGAGTATAGTGCCTTTAATGCTTTAGTGGGCCATATTTCCCAGTCTCTGAGCTGTTGTATGAATCTTACTAGCCTTTAGCTGGGTCTACGTTTAAAGTTTTATATATTTAGTTATTTTTGTTCTGGACGGCAACAGCGGGGCCAGCCCTACAAACGTGAATGTCTGTGAGTGAGTGTCCGAGTGACCGAGTGATGAAGTTACACCATTGGTCGGCCGAGTTATGAAGGTACACCATTGGTCGGCCGGATCGCGTGTGTTAGGTCCAGCCACATACCAGGTTTTAACCTGGTCTTGTTTTTTTCTTAATTTGCTGCGTCCGGACCGATTAGGGTGCTACGGACGGGCGTTTCTCCGTTTCCTCTCCCGGCTGCACCCGCGAGGTTTCCACGCGAGGCCTTTTATGCCGCGTCTTTCCGCCACGGGCTAAATCCGTTAGCGGGCGCATTGATTCCGGAAGCGCGGGCAGCGGCCACCGCGTAGGAGAGCCGCGCGTCTGTGTGTGTGTGTGTGTGTGTGTGTGTGTGTGTGTGTGTGTGTGTGTGTGTGTGTGAGAGCGCGGGTCTGGGGATTTCCCCTTTCTGGATCGTACCCTTTTCAGGGCTCCCCTACACCGGTCTGTCACACATGACAACAAAGCCAGTGCAGAAATGAAGGGAACGTTGAGTTAATTTGAATCAATGCTCCCCGGGACACCAGAGCACAAAGAAGCCCTCCTTTTACGACTGATGGACAAAAACCTCTTTCACTGGAAGTGCATTAGCGTTGACTCAGCTAAACTGTGCATAAAGAAACACAATGAACGGGAGTGCAAGGATTTTTTTGCCTACTGTGGATCTATTTCAGGGGAGGTGGGGGTCACAGGTGTGGGGGGGGGGGTGGCACTATACATATTGAGGAGGTGGAAATGTACAGAGACACAAATCTTCCAAGTTATTTATCACGGGGAGGGGGAGCTGTGGGGGGCTGTGTTCAACCGACGCGTAGCCGAAGCACGTTCCGTCAGTCAGTGCTCAAGTTCTAACCGTAGGTGTCGGTGTCAAACGTATTAGAACGAGAAACAAAAAACGTTTTGTAAAAAAAAAAAAAGAGCTTGCTGTCTTTGTTTCGGGCGAACGTTCGACGTTGCACATCCAGGAGCCTCGAGGCGGTGATAGATAGCTTCGGGCCTCTTACCTGTTTTACGTTCTCTCAGACCCCTCCGTTTGACGGACAGGCCTGCCTGCCTGGCGCTCAGAGGTTCCAACGTGTTAGTTAGCCCTCATTGATTCTTCCTCCTTTTCACCTGGAAAGGGTTAAAGCTCTGACCTCGTTGACATCAGAGTCAGCGCGCTTCGCTGCCAAGTCAAATATGCAACTCGCCTGCCTAGAAAAGGGAGGGGAGAAATTACGAAGAAAAAAAATAGTACAGATTGGCATCTGTCCCAGATGAGGTCAGGTAGTTAACCCTTTCAGCTTTCTGCTTCCAGCTCGTTGGTGTAGAGGCTGTCAAGTAGATTTATGTTTTGCCCTTAAATCAATGGCTAGCTTTGCGAGCGGTTATTTTCAGCCCAAACACAGCATGTCAGTTTTCTTTAACACCACTGAGCAAGACAGACAACTGATTCCTGTCAGCGGTTTTCATTATAAACACTCCAACAGGCCGACGATGTGAATGTAAATAATTAATAGGCTATGAATGCCTCCTTTGGCTGGAGAGACAATTGAATCTCATGCTTGCGTTCTCTCTTTTTTCTCTCTCTCTCTTCTCTCTTCCAGGTAATGCTGCACATCTCTTTTCTCCGTTTCTCTCCCTCCCCACCCCCTCACCCCTCACCCCCCCCACCCCCCCCCCCCCCCACGAGAGAGCGGCTGGTTCCCGCGCGGCGCTGGGTCGTGGAGGCGGGCAGGTGGACGCAAACCCCAGCCGGCGGGAATGACGTCGGCCAATCAAAAAGGATTCCCGGGTTGACGGCATGAGAACTCAGCGGCAGCAGAGGGGTGATGAGCACCACTGGGCGTGTTGCCCCCTGTCTGGGGCAACGGTGTTCGTAGCTGCTGCAGGGAGGGTTTGACCCGGGTGCGGATCGCGGCGCTCTGGATGTGTGCGCTGAGCTGATCCTCACTCTTTGCTCTAATTGCAACCAGCACCTTAGGCCATTCGGCAAGATTATTCCAGATGATTGTTATATATAAATTATGTAAACATGATTATTGAAATTTGAGAGGGAAGGTGTGTGCATAGTTGTGTGTGTGTGTGTGTGTGTGTGTGTGTGTGCACGTAGGTGTGTGTGTGTGTGTGCATGCATGCATGCGTGTAGGTGTGTGTGTGTATGCGTGCGCAGAGGTGTGTGTTTATGTGTGTGTGTGTGTGTGTGTGTAAGCTAAGAATAGTTGACTGCTTTATTCCCTCTGTCAGTACGGGACAGGTGTACCTCCCATACACACCTGCCAGAAGCTACCCTGCCCTCCCCTTGTATCAGTGCCAGCGATAAAGACTGCACGCACGCACACACACACACACACACACACACACACCCATACACACACATGCACGCTGTAATCTGCAGTACACAAAAGTTAATCTCTGACCTTTCTTCACAAGGTTAAGAAAACATTTGGGTACACAGTTCTTCCAAACAGAGTACATGGAACAAATAAATAACAGAATTCTAAAAGGGTCATTAAGGTTAATACAGTTTTATAGCTGTAATAAAATACCTGCCTTTTCCGTGCATTTTATACTAAATTACCGAGATTTATAGGGATGTTAGTGCACATTTTAACTAGAGCAATGGCAGATACAGTACTTTATACTGCGATTGCACATCTTACTTTTGTACAGTATGGTGTTGCTATGGGAGTTAGTCCATTTAAGATTGATATATGGTTTTTGGCCACCTTGCAACTCGACTGAAATTGTTGCAGGGCGACACTTGCGCTGAAATGCGGCGTAACCTGTTACTTGTTAAACGTGGCTGGCTGCCTCCACATTTTCCGTGCCTGTGTTTGTAGGTCATGCGTATCTTGGATTTATCGCGTACGCTTAACATCATCTATCATTGCGGAAGAGGTACGGGCTCAACTGCTTGGCAAATAGACGTCCAGACAAAAAAAAAAAAAAAAAAAACATGGCCTGATGTTGTAAGATAGTTGCAGCGCTGATTGCGTGTCTGTACACATTGCGTGGGACACACAGAGCTACAGCGGGCCTCAGCTGTGTCTGGGAGAGCGACGGCTCGAGGACCGGCGCACCTTCTGAGCGCGACGCCGAGAAAGTTTGAGGCTCATTTTTAAAAGGCAGAGCGAGCCTCTGCAGCCGAGCCGTTTTTTTTAAAATACAGGATTCGGGTTACGAGGTCAGATACGAGGGGAGTCAGGTGAGCGGGTTTTTGGAGGTGCGATCTCTCTCTCTCTCTCCTTCCGGAGCTGGGCTAATCTGTTAGCTCTGTGGAGCTGCAGAGACGGGCAGCGTGGCAGATGTATGCACGCTGAGGGACTGAACGCATATTAAAAAGGGCCCCACACTGTCCTTTTCCTATTGGCTGTTTGTGTGCTGAAGCGAAGCTGTCACTGTTTGGAGTGAAATGACAGAGGTCATCTCAGACTGAATTCTCAGGGTCATAGAGTCCTTTTCCGCCCGCAAGACATTATTTCCTAGGGTCAGGTCTCCCGAGCTGAAGAAAGCGTTTCCATGTTTATGTATGTTCATTTCCGGTAGTCATTTGTGTGTGAAACCTCCCGTCTCTTGTAGCTACAGAAAAGAGGAAATAGAACTAATTTTGTCACAGAGAAAATTGATTTTTATTTTCATTTTGTGGGAAAAGCTCTGTTCAAAGCACAGGTGTGTCCAGTAGAGCTTCCTCAGGTCCCAGCAACCCTGCCACCCCTACACTCAAACTGACCGACAATCTGTCCCCAAACAACCCCCCCCTCTCCAAACTAGAGCGTGCTCAGCACAGCTCAGCTATGCTTTACCAATTATGAGCTTCCCAGCTCACCACCGACCTGTTTGTCAGGTTGAATACTGAAGCGGAGCAATCAGTTTGGGCTTGAAGGGCCATAAAGACGTCAGTCTCCGGCTGCACGCCATTGTTTCGCGTTGCCACGGATACCTGGCATCGTCCCAGTGGACATTGTAAACTTGAACAGGCGCGCACAGGTATTTGAAGAACAATTCGGAGTAAAACAAACAGATGGGGGGGGATTATGATTGCCTGAAGGGCCTTACGGTGTAAGACAAAAACAAAACAAAAAATAAAAAATAAAAAAATCAGAGCGGTTTATCTCAAGGCGTTCTTTCTGGCGATCGAAGGTTTCGCTGTTTTTTTTTCTTCTTTTTCTTGTGTACGAGGAACGCTCTAATTCTAATCTCAGTATTATCCCGTTTTCCCAAAAAATCTATTTCACTCAGGCGTTTGTCTCTGCTGGCTGCTTTGGAGATGAAAATGATGTTTATGTTTGAAATAATCTGCTGCCTCATTTAAATCTTTCCCTTCCTCATCTTTAACTGCAAACTGGTATATCTGTCTGCCTTTAATACAAGCATCTATCTATCTATCTATCTATCTATCTATGTATCTATCTAATGTAAAACATGTTGGTGTGAATGTGTATTTTCACCCACAGCAACAGTCTCACCATGTGAAGGAGATCTCCAGGCCATCTGTTAGTGTGTATGAACTGCACGGGGCATCCGTCTGTGATTGTTCTGAGGCTGAGGTGTGGAGATCGGGGATTAATACGCTGTTCCAGAATTCAGCGCAGCTCTGTCTCAGATGACCCTGCGTCTTCGGTTGTGCGGCTACCGGCCAGTAAAAGCAGCACCTAGCGGTCTCTGTGGTTTACTGGCGTGGCAGCTCAGGGTATTGGGGGGCGGGGGGGGGGGGGGGGGTAATGTACAGAATTGCTGTGGGGCAGATGAGAAGGAGAGAGAGAGAGAGAGAGAGGGGGGGGGGAGATAAGACAGGGTCTTATCGGGGTGCACATGGATTGGACCCTGATTAAATGGGCTGGAATATAGAGCAAAGCAAAACTCTCTGCAGTCTGTTGCTTCCCCGCTCTCTCTCACACACATCGCCCCCTGCTGGGCGAGATGGGACCAGCATCCCACGGGACGGAGAGAGAGAGAGTAGTGCACTGAATCGTAAAAAAAAAAAAGAAAGGCATGTAATTAATTCAAGCGCTCTCTGAAGGAAGAGGAAGTTGAGCATGTCTAAATAGTGCTGGGGGAAAAATAAATAAAGTGAATAAATTAGAATGTCTTGACCTGGAGTGATCAGTCATCGAGGCATTAAATTGGACAACTTACATTTTTATACGAAAAGTAATTCTATTATTCCTTGGATTGGATTCTTGAATTTAACGTTGGTTCTGGAGGTCCGGCCCAGTTTTGTCCCTGTATTTCAGAGACTTTTTTCTTTCTTTTCTTTTTTTTCTTTTTTGTCGTCTGTGGGCTGGTTAAGGCCGCTAAGGACAGACGCTTCTAAATTGCCGATCCGTTTATGAGCGCTGAACGAACAGGGCTAAAAATAAGTCCCGTTGAGCTGAAAAGAGGGTCAGGCAGGAGCGTAGATTTATTTATTTTTTATTTTTTTTAACGAAAGCGTCCCGCGGTACAAGTGTTCCGCTCGCACCGTCAGGGGTGAGATGAACAGAGCGGCGGTCCTAACGAGCGAAAGAGCGCGCGGAGTTCGGCTCGCGCTGGCAGTTGATGTCGCGGCGTTAATACTTAATGCTAATGGCTCGGTAAAGTCGCGCCGCACTCTAGCACCACTTGGGGAGGCACTTACCCCCCCCCCACCCCCGCCCCCCCCCTCCAGTGCTATCAAAACCGGGACGGCCGCTGCTAAACTTCAGCCTCGCATTCCTGCCCCCCCCCCCCTTTTTTTATTTTATCTGAGGCTAATTAGGGGAGCTCAGATCTCTGCCTTCTATCGCTCGCGCTATGTACATTACGTCGTTCTTTTTTTTTTTTTTTTAATTGGACGAATCGTTAGCCGTAGCGACTGCGCGGCACGTAGCGGTTTGGATTCCTAGCTGATGAGTCTCGAGTCCAAAGTCCTGACCTGGGAGGAGGATGGGGGGGGGGGGGGGGGGGGGGGGGGGATGCCCACCACTAATTACTGGCATATACTGCCTGGTTCTATCCCCCCCTCCAAAAAAAAAAAAAAAAACGGCTGCATAATCAGCAGGGAACTTCCCCCCAAAGTTCCCCCTCCAGAGTTTTATTTTATTTTAATATGACCGCATCAAAGCCTGGGCTCAGCTCACGCTGAGATAAGCAACGATCCGCAGCCTGAGCCCAGGTCAGCCTCGTTAACACTGGGTCACGCTTATCGATAGACGGTCATGTTTTCATAATAAGGTCCTTCTAAATAGGGCATGGAGTCCTGAGCAGGGATCGCTCATCAAAGACCTCGCTCTCTAACCATCCGCTGGCAGCCGAACACTATTACATCTCTCTTAGAAATACTTGGTTCTCGCGCGTTGTTTTCAAAAAGCTTTTTGGTTCGCATTTAGTGTTCTTGACTGCTATCAAGAACTCATCTTGTGATTTGTGTTCAGTACATTTGCTCTGATTTGAAAATTGCAAGCTTGAAAAAAAAGTCAATGTTGTTTGAAGATTAGAGGTGCGAAATTGATGTCGGTTTTCTTTCCTAAACTTTCTGTGTACACAAACGGTCTTTCTACATTTTCATAATAATAAATAAAATATATCCTTAGTATTAACCCAATCACTGCATCATGCATAGCTACAGGACTGGGATTAACCAGTCTGGGGCTATGAGTTCTTTACACACGCACAAAAACACACTCACACACACACACACACACACACACACACTGGTGGGATTTTTGATTTTTGGGTGTACCAGTTAAAAACTGGGTGTGCCTATTGGGCCTGGGACTCCCTGCACCCAAAATGTTGCCACCAGGACCTGTTCCTGCTTCCACACACACATTTAAAATCAAGACATGCTCGGAATGGTTTCTCCGTGTGCCCAGATGCTGGTCCTGATGGATTAGTTGAACTGTGATGAGTTTATCCTGATGAATTTAGCTATGCTCTTAACTGTCCAGTTTGTCCAGGAATGCCCCTCCTAACTGAAATTGAAATAGGCCAGTTTTGTCAAAAGCTCCTTCGCTGTAGCAAATGTCACCCAAGACTGCACTGTAATACAAGACAGTGTCTTTGATAGTATATGCTTTGCTCATAGGCGTTCCTTTGCCTTCAGGTCTTAATTGGAGCAGACGGGCTTTCTTATCCTGTTGAGTCTTTAAATGAATAAAAAAGGCGCCCTGTGCCTTCCTCTCCTCCCCTCCGCTCTTATACGGGCTCCTGTAGGTTTTTATCACTTCATCCGTGTAAAAAATGCAGTGATATGTTAATGTCGGTGAAAAAAGTCTTCAGATCAAACACGGCGGATTCCTTTCTCCAGGGGGCGAGCAGCGTGGTTCTCCAAGCAGCCTGTCCCTTTGTTTCTCTCTCTTAATTGCTGAGGTGAACTCCGCGTTGGAGAAAGCCGTTTTTTTTTTCTCTGTTTGAAGGCAGCGGGGATTCCGCTTCGTGGCTATAAAATCATTCCCTTTGAGAGCGGGTTTGCGTGGCAGCTGGATTGTATGCGTAGAGGTAGCCTACGTGCGCATGAACAGAAACAGACGCACACTTTATCGAACCCCGTGGGGTAATTTGTCCTCTGCGTTTGACCCAACATAGCTGCTTAGGAGCAGTGGGCAGCCACAGTGCAGCGCCCGGGGACCAAACTCCAGTCCTGAGGCCAGTGCCTTGGCCAGGGGCTAATGGCAGGATTATACCTGACCTGACGTGCAAATCTTTCGCGTGTGGGGGAGGAAACAGGGAGTACCTGGAGATAAAAACCTGCGTGAACACGGGGAGAACACGCAAAACTCCACGCTGAGAGGCTCCGGGGGACCCAGAATCCTCCTTCTTTTGAAGCGACAGTGCTAACGGGGTTCACCGCTGCGCTGCCAGAACGCTTCCCTAACTGACAGTCAGCTTTCGACGGTTCCTCTGGGGAGCCCCTGTGCCTCGAACAGAGCCCCTGTCGATGAGGCGGTGATTCACCTGCTCTGTTCTGCTCCCTTCTTTGCTAAATTTACTGCCGTTGCATAAGCGACAAGTCGGTTACACACGGCACGCCTGAACTCTGCTGGGGAAGCCTGTGCTAGCGTATCTCAGCGTAGCGTACTGTATGTACATAACTGTATGTCACAGACATGTCTGCCCTGATATACGGTATAGCAGGTGACTGAGGCTAACCTATTTCCAGACATCTCATAGAGCCTGCGAGTGCACAGGAGAGACAGTCTGTCTGTCTGTGTGTACACACGCTACTGAGAGAACTTGGCTGTCTGCAGTTAGCCTGCAAGACTACGTGTTCATTGCATTATTTAGTGTCTTAGTGGACGCCTGTAGACTTGCGTGCGGTGGCTTACATTAGCCGTGTCTGCTAAGGGGCTTTTCGCGAAGCAGTTCACGGTGAATTGGGGCTACGTCCTTCTGTTTGCAAGGGTGGCTTTCTCGCCGCTGCCTTTGCTCTGATGAAGGAGTTCGGGCGTGGGTTGTTGGGACTGGGAGTGTTGTGGTGGGGCTGGACCGCAGCTTCGGGGGTTGGTAAAAGGCGTGTGGTTTCAGGGCAGGAAGGGGGTCCCAGTCCATTAACTGCAGCTGCAGGGGTCTGTGCAAACCAGCTTTCTGACTGCGGCAGTGCAGTAATTCTGCTTTCCCACTGTAGTCAAACACTCTCTGTTAGGGTCATGGGGAGGGGGGGTGGAGGGGGGGGGGGGCAGGGGAGAGGGTGTGCTCCCTCTCCCTCCTTTTGGAAATCACAGTACGTTCATTTACAGAAAAATGGGGGTCGGGGGGAGGTGGAGAGCAAGGATTGTGAATAAAAGAATAGACCCGAAGGAAGACAGTAGGTGAGGAAGGGAGAAAACAAAACAGGAAAAGCAAATTGTGAAAAAAATATTTTTCAACGCTCTTATCTTCCCCGAATAAAAACCCCCCCCTGCGATGGGACCCCCTGCGTGGGAACCGTGGTGCACGATTTATTTTTCTCTTGCCGTTGCCGTGACGTTGTTACGATGCCGCTGCGCTGGAGGGTAATTTCCCCACCCCCCGCTATTTTTTTGAAAATCCCGGTTCAGAATTCCCGGTTGGGATGGTGTGTATTTACCGTTTTCCGGAAACCCCTCCTGTCAGTGTGGAAGAGCCGAAACAGGCTTCCGCTCTCTTCCCAAACCAAAAAAAGAATAAAAGTGAGTGACATCAGCAGACCCCGCCCCCTACGGGCTGCGCTAGGCGCTGCGGTCGATAGTGCCTGCGGACAGGAACCTCTCTTCAGCCGCCATCCTCCTCTGATTGCTCCCCGAGGCAGAGCTGCTTTATTGTGGAGTGTCTTTATTATTCCTTTTGTAGAGTGTTTCCTCTCGCTGAGCATCACCACGGCCGCCCCCGCCCCCCGCCCCTCCGCCCCGTGCCAGTCGGGCGTCTCTGTCTGGTGCCCGCTGCGTTCGCTGCCCGTAGCCTCGGGGGCACTGGGCATCGCTGCCATGGCCAGCTCTCTAAGCATAGCGCTGCTGGTGCATGTCCTGCCTGCGATGGAGCAGTTCAGCCACAGACTGGGGAGGTGGGGGGTGGACGTCGATTCGGCAGATTCGGCGCTGTGGAGCGTTCTCACCCCCCCCCTCCCCCTCCCCCTCCCCCTCCCCCTGCCCTCCAGCGCCTCTCTCTCTCTCGGGGTGTCTTTTAATGAAACGCCACTGAGCATCGCCGACGGGACCCCGCCGAGGCCCGGGGGCTGTGACAGACCAGCGATCGCATCGAGGCGCGCGGGTTATCGCCTCGGCGACCGTGCCCACAGCGTGCGGTGGCGGGTTTCGCAGCTGTTAGATAAGCGCCGTCGCGCGAGATAGCGTGTTAGCGCTACCTGCTGCTGCTTCGCGTTCGCTTTCATTAGGCTCCTCATGACCTGCTTTCCCACTGAAACGCAGGAGCCGCTCTCTCCGGTTGTTTCCGTATGTTTCCGGATGTTTCCGGGCGCCGTCCGCCCCCCCCCCGGGTCCCTCGGTTTATCGACGCTGCGCTGCGGCGCGGCTGTCTCAGAGCTCAGAGATCACACAGGGCGGGTTTCGGCACCAAAGCCTCCGGGTCAGCGCGGGCCAGACCGCTCGCGCGGAAACGCTGCGGAACACAGGAACAGCGGTGGGCCGTCAAGCGCCGCTCCACCTTCAAAAGGCGGAAGGAATGTTCCGGCAGGTTTGCCCCGCAGTGCCGGGCGTGGGCGGAGAGCCAGTGAGGCCCTGCTGCTCTTTGAAGCCTCCAGCAGGTGCTCTGTGCGCTTGATAGCTTGCTAGCCGCCACCGCGCGCGCGATCCATTCAGTCTGGAGGTGTGCATTTCCAGGCGTTTAGCTCGGTCGCTAACTGAAGGTCTGCTGGAGTCTCCTCAGAGCTACGCCACAGCGACGGAGGCTTTATCGCTCATGTGCTTCGCTCTGTTGAAATGGGCTCCCCAGTTGAAAACGGCTGCAAAGCAATTCATACGTTTAGCCCTTTTATTTTTTGTTTGTTTTGGCCTAGCTGTTGATTCCCACTACACACAGACATACACAGACACGCACACACACACACACACACATGCACACACACACTCCCTCCCCTCCGTCTTTGCACGGACTGTCAGTCAGA
>NC_049203.1:66914254-66941754 GCF_013347855.1 Anguilla anguilla | reverse complement strand
CAGCGGGATAATTTCAGTAATATTCACGGTGCCTGGTGTGCAAATCGCTGCGTTTGTCTCTCCGCCGCGTTCCGGCTTGTGGCTTTAAATAAGCGAGCCTTGCTGGGCAGTCGTGCCATGCGCCTGCCAAATAGGTCAGCTCGCCGAGGGACAGCTGAGCGGAGAGCAGAGAAAACGAGCGGAGATTTAGCCCAATTATGAAACTGCTGAGTCATTTAGGGGACGGACAGGGGCGTGGCCGCATCCCGCCGTGGGGCACGAGTCCGTATTGCCCCTCCTGCCCTGTGCTGCGCAGGCGTAACCAGGACGACGTAACCATGGTGAAGGGCCACGTTCATGCGCCGTTGTTGTTGTAGGAAAACGGGGACCTCATATTTATGGGACCAAAATGGCCGTTTACTTCCGGAAGAGTACACTTCCTGAATATACATTACATTACATTACATTCATTTGACAGACGCTTTTATCCAAAGCGACGTACAAAAAAGTGCATTTCATGGTCGTAGACAACTGCTAAACACGGGTTCAGTAAGGATATACTTAGCGAAACCCCGGAAATAAGTATGTCATAAGTATGACTTTTAAGTGCAGTACGTTTTGAGCGCAGATTTCACCTACTTAACACCTTTCTCATCTAGTGTACTCATTAGTAGACAAGTGCACTAATTGGGACCCGGCCGCAGCAATCGGAATGCACTGAGCACGCAGCCCGCTAACCGCTAGCAGCTCATTATAGAGCATCATAACGGGAGCCAGTAATGGAGTGGGGTGGGTGGTCCCGGCCTCTGGCTGTCACAGACACACGAAGGACCTGCGCAATATATTAGTCAGGCACTCTCAGCGGGCCTGCAGGGACCTGATTACGATTTATACTAATTCAATACGCACTGACACTGTCCACGGGGCCTCTAATGGATGCTGTTAGCGCACAATTAATTTACTGTTCCTCCGTTTGCTTGTCAACCTCCATTGAATTAAGCCCCCCCTCCCCCTCCCCCAATCCCCCTACCCCCTGCCCCCCCCCCCCCCCCCCACCATCAGCACTCCCCCTGCAAATGGCGTATGCAAATGTATTTCCGCTTGGAAGGAACTCAAAATAAACGCGCGCGTGAATGCTTGAACCCACACATTTTTTAAAAAGCGCACAAATCAGGACTCCGTCCGCCCACCCCACATCCAGGCAGGGCTTTCCTGCGACCGAGTGGCTTTGCCCCCCCTCCTCTCCCTACCCCCCCACCTCCTCCCCCGCCCCCCGAAACAGGGGGCAGTTTGAAGGTGAATTGTGGGCCTTAGCGGCAGAAGACTATCTGTATGCAGATGGGCCTGCGGGCTCCTTGAGCGCTGTTGGCTGCAGATTGAAGCGGGCCGGGTTGAGAAGCGTGACCACGTTGCCCGCACTCTGGGTAAATTATGGCCCTAATTAGAGCTCGCCCTGGCAGCTCCTTTGTTACAGCAGAAATAAAGCAAGATGTCCCGTTTATTTGCAGGAGTGGTCAGCTCCTGCTTAATAACAAAGCCTCCCCCCCCGTTATTCGTTAGGGTTCCGCTCCTCTCGTTATTCGTCCGACGCTTTTGAAAGAGCGGGCGGGTATCGCTAACAAATCACAGCGGGTTTCTGCGTGTTTTCTAATTGTTTATGTTTCCCTTCTTTCGTTTTTTTTTTGCTTTTGAACGGTCCCGTCCGATACTAGCTGAGTACCGCCGCCTCGCTCTCTGTCAGCGTTCCGTGGCTAAATCCGATTAGAAAAATAGCGTAATTCGCAGATTCTCCCTCAACGAAGCAGGCGACTTTACCGACAGTTTGGATGCAGAGAAAGACAACGAGCTGGAACACACAGACGCGCTGTCCTCCAAGCTGTCCCTGCTCCGGCCCAGCCGCGGGCACGGGCGCAGAGGTGTGAGGTCATCGCGGGGGATGGGTCGGATCACAGATGTAAACAAAATGGAGCCTTGTACAGTCGACAGTGAAACACGGACCAGGTTCTACCTTGTGTAAGCTACAGGTCTGTGTTCAGGGCTTATGTGCAGTTTCGCTTTTCAGGGCAAATGGCTGTTTTAAGTCTTCCCCGGCATGTGCAGTCAAACATTTGATTGACTGGGCTCCCATGGTTACACACACACATGACAGGAGGACGTCCCGGGTTAGCTTTGTGATTGGCAGCGAGGTCCCCTGTGTGAGGGATGGTGGCTGAACCCAAAATGGCGAATGGGAGTCGCCTCCGGTGCCCGCGGCCAGCAGGAGGGGGCGACGGCGCCGTAGATGCCCGGGCCCCGTCCCGGCCCCCCGCTCACCGCGAGCGAGCCCAGCGTTAGCCGCAGAGCCGAGCGAGCCCAGCGTTAGCCGCAGAGCCGAGCGAGCCCAGCGTTAGCCCCAGAGCCGGAGACGGCCCCGCCAGCCGTCCTAATTGTCACCGGGGAAACAGATGGGCCAGCCCAATGATAGCGCAATCAGTCTTTCTCAAGCGGTCGTAAAAGTGACAGCGTGGCGGTTTGGCGGGGATGATTTATCTGTGCCCGTGTCGCCGGGGCCCTCGAACGGGGAGAGACTTTTACTTTTATTGTCGCCGTTTTTTTTGGGTTTTTTTTCTTCTCGAAACCGCGCCAGTCGTCACACGGCGGTCGAAGCTTCGGGCTGGACGACGGGCAGCAGGCCCCGCCGGTCTGGCCGGTCTGGCCGGTCTGGCTGGTCTGGTCTGGACCCTTGAGGTTCAGCTTGAGGTCGTGGAACCCTAAGCCGATTTATCGACCAGGTTTCGCCCCTTCCCTGGGGAACTCCGCACGGTTCCCCCCGGAGACGGTGCTCTCCAGCCGCGTGTTTTCTCCGATTCGCCGCCGTCTGCTTCTGTTTTCCCTTCCTCTATCCCACCAATCAGGATGTCTTAATTTCCTCCGCAAGCGGGCCTCTTCATGCGCAGTCACAGAACGCGGCACGGAGCCAAGATGGAGGTTTTGCATAATATTTGTGCCTGAAGGTTACAGTGACGGTGAAAGCGGAGATGATCTGGAGTGGTGCCATGCGGTTAGGTTGGCTGCCAAGTCAGGCCAGCTCGTAACCAACCCTCTCTGTCTTGGGCTCTGGAGAGGTGAGTGCTAGGGTTTCCAAACGTCCCAGTTTTTTGACCGAGATTTTTAGAGTTTTCAGATTATTTGTACAGGTCCAAGTAACGACTGGAACCGTTTTTTTGTAATGAATTCACGTCAGAACCAACCCCTTTGTCTGTGATCTGTTCTGATAGCAACCCCCTGCGATCCACCTCAGTTCGCAAGAGGTTGCACAACCATAGCCGTCCCCAAAATCCACCTCCCCATCGGACCTGGCACCCCGTACGCCTTCAGTTCCGACAGCTCATCCCCATCTCCTTCGCGAATATGCTTCCAGCTGTGCATGCTGTCCGGTTTTGACAAATCCTAGATCTGGCAAGCCTACTGCATGCCTGTGAAGGAGAGGGAGAGAGAGAGGGAGAGATAGAGATAGAGAGGCTTGCTGGAGAGCATGCTGTTCCATTCATGAAGGTGGGGGGGGGGGGGGGGGGTGGCATTCAGGGCCGGCCTGTTTCCGCTCTCTCACCTAGACCAGCGCTCATCTTCTCAGCTCGGTAGGTTCCTCCCGGACACAATGGCCGCTCTGTGCTCACGATGCGCTGGCCTGCTGAAAGCATTCTTCAGGAGACCGCAGACTTCACCCGTCTCTGCTCATTTCCTTCCTTTCTGATCTCTGCTGAGCTGCCCCGACTGCAGACAGGGGCGCTGCTATTTATCCTGAAAAAGCCAAACCACAGCTTCCCCCCGTCCCTCCCCCCCCCAAAAAAAATGTGTGCAGAAAGATTTTCCTCTGAAATCTACACACAAGGACGAATGGGATGTAACAAACAACTGATTGATTTGGTGAAATAATACTGCTTGCTGAGCCTGTTATCTCATGTTGGCGAGGCTGTTTGCGAATACTTTTCGGGAAGTTCATAGATAGTGTCAGACAGAGTTCACAGAACTGCAAGCACCAGTATTCACTCTGCAGAGCGCCTTTTGCTTTTCATGAAGACTACCCACAATCCTCTGCCTGAGGGCTTCCATGTGGAGCAGGGCCCTGCCCTGACAGGCCATGAGACTCAGCCTAAACCTTAACCAGGACAGGCACTGGACCCCGACCCCGGCGTCTTCTCCGCTGCCACCTCCAGAACAGCGCGAAGCCCGTCCGCTACAGGACTGCAGCGCGGCTCAGATTGCGTCGATTGTTCTGGGACCATGCCGCTCCCAGACACGCCCCCCCCCCCCCTCGTCCAGATGCCCCGCCCCTTCTGACTCGGCACAGATTTGCCCTCTGAAACACGGGTCGACGGCAGTCTCTCCGGATGCTATGAGGAGGCCTGCTGAGCGGGCCCCTCCTGTGGGCCTGTGCCTCCCCCCCCCCAACTTCCCCCCCCCTCTGGGTGGAGCATGGCTGAATGCCTGGGAGGGGGAGACGAGGGGGGGGGGGACTAAATTGTGTTTGCAAGAAAATGAATTTGTTTATAAGCTGGATCCGCTGCCTCGCTGACCTTGCTTCCAGTCGCAGCGGAGTGTGTGTGGCCAGCTTTCGGCCGCTAAATGGGAGCCGGCTCACAGTGGCACAAAGGACCACTTTGGGGGGGGGGGGGGACAAAAGAGTCCCCATTCTGTCTCAAATAAAAGCAGCACAGGGCTCCAGCCGGATAATGTGCGCTCGAGGAGTGAGGTGGCTTCGTTAGGTACGATGGAGACGCCAGCACAGCTTAATGATGGATTTTTTTCCTCTGTTTTCAGGTTCTATTTTGTGTCACACAGTGTTTTTTTTTCTCTCTCTCCCTCTCCCTGCCTACCTTTCTAAGAAAATTGTACTTGTATGAGATGCTATTATATTCTTTTTTTTTTTTGACAACGGTTTTGTCAGACAACAGTAATCCAGTATTGCAGAACTTCATTCAGTAACCTTGAGGAAAGCTAGACTAATATAAAAATAAATAAATAAAAAAAGGTGTGTATTGTGTCTCTTCCATACGGAGTATGATTATAGAATTCCCTCCTTGCGTCAGACGTTTCCGAGCTCCTCTGTCATTTCATCATCTGTTTTAATGTTGACGGGCTCCCATCGTGTGGACCTGTCATTATCAAAGGCTGATAAATGATTCAGCGTGAGCTGTTATCGTTTCTTTGTTTTTCCGGTCCCGCCGCTCTAGCCTCCCCAGCGACGTCCGTGGTTGCTAACTGCGTATGAAAATAACGGCGTTGAGCTTCGGTCTCGTAAATGAAGTGTGCTTGTGTTAAAAGCGTGCGGGTGGATTCTCCAAGCATTTATGACACTCGTAATGGCAATAAACCTTCAAAATGATTTCCCCGATTTTGTTTTATTTACAATGTAAATGTGCCAATGAAGCATTTATATGAATTGAAGACATTTAAATAGACTTTTTTTTCTTTCTGAAAACATGGTGTACCACCTACAGAGACAATTCTAATTCAATTTCCCTGGAAATAAAGAAATAAATAAATAAATAAATACTCTGTCGTACTCCTGTCCTGAAGGGTGTCACCATCTGCTGGTTTCTGGTGAGATCCAGCACTAGTGATTCATTTTCTTCGTTTAACCTTCTCAGTGCCTTAAATGGCTCGAACGGAAACTGCAAATATAGTACTAGCAGACACTGCGGCCCTCCAGGACTGGAGTTAAACCGGCAGGCACTGCTGCCCTCCAGGACTGGAGCTAAACCTGCAGACGCTGTGTCCCTCCAGGACTGGAGTTAAACCTGCAGACACTGTGTCCCTTCAGGACTGGAGTTAAACCTGCAGACACTGCGGCCCTCCAGGACTGGAGTTAAACCTGCAGCCACTGCAGCCCTCCAGGACTGGAGCTAAACCTGCAGACGCTGTGTCCCTCCAGGACTGGAGTTAAACCTGCAGACACTGCGGCCCTCCACGACTGGAGTTAAACCTGCAGGCACTGCTGCCCTCCAGGACTGGAGCTAAACCTGCAGACACTGCGGCCCTCCAGGACTGGAGTTAAACCTGCAGGCACTGCTGCCCTCCAGGACTGGAGCTAAACCTGCAGACGCTGTGTCCCTCCAGGACTGGAGTTAAACCTGCAGGCACTGCTGCCCTCCAGGACTGGAGCTAAACCTGCAGACGCTGTGTCCCTCCAGGACTGGAGTTAAACCTGCAGCCACTGCAGCCCTCCAGGACTGGAGCTAAACCTGCAGATGCTGTGTCCCTCCAGGACTGGAGTTAAACCTGCATCCACTGCAGCCCTCCAGGACTGGAGTTAAACCTGCAGCCTCTGCGGCCCTCTAGGACTGGAGTTAATCCTGCAGCCATTGCGGCCCTCCAGGACTGGAGTTAAACCTGCAGACACTGCGGCCCTCCAGGACTGGAGTTAAACCTGCAGACACTGCGGCCCTCCAGAACTGCAGTTAAACCTGCAGACACTGCGGCCCTCCAGGACTGGAGTTAAACCTGCAGACACTGCGGCCCTCCAGGACTGGAGCTAAACCTGCAGACACTGCAGCCCTCCAGGACTGGAGTTAAACCTGCAGACACTGCGGCCCTCCAGGACTGGAGTTAAACCTGCAGGCACTGCTGCCCTCCAGGACTGGAGCTAAACCTGCAGACGCTGTGTCCCTCCAGGACTGGAGTTAAACCTGCAGACACTGCAACCCTCCAGGACTGGAGCTAAACCTGCAGACACTGCGGCCCTCCAGAACTGCAGTTAAACCTGCAGACACTGCAACCCTCCAGGACTGGAGTTAAACCTGCAGGCACTGCGGCCCTCCAGAACTGCAGTTAAACCTGCAGGCACAGTGGCCCTCCGGGACTGGAGTTCGCAACCCGCTGCTTTAGAGAGTCCTGCCATATTGAACACAGGGCAGGGAGTGAGTTGCTCGCATGCGTTTGGAGTTTGGTGAGTTTCCCACTTGTTGCCTGTCCTCTTGGCATGCAGGGCAGCGGGCAGGTGAGTGGGTATTTGACAGTGTCAGATATAGCCGTGATGGATTGCCTGATTACAGGCCTGGCAGGGGCACTTCGCACAGATGGCAAATTAGCTGCGGACAGCTGCCCCCCTGCCAACTAACCCTCTCTATCTTTCCTTTCAGCATGACCATCTCTCTCTCTCTCTCTCTATCTCTCTCTCTCTCTATCAATCTTTCTCTAAATTGCTCTTTCTGTAACGAGTCATTATGTCTGTTCCTTTGACACCATGCCTTTTGTCACATTTTCTCTTAAATATTTCACCTCTTTCTATTTAACGTCATTTTGTCTCTTTCTCTCTTATTTTTCTCTCCTTTTTTGCATCTCCTTTATCTCTGTTTCAGCCCACTTCAGTTCATTTAAAGTGGCTTTGTTGGCACGACGGAGTACCATTTGTGCATCACAAGCTCACATTTCACCACAAAAATGATAAACACTGATTTAAAAGCTCAATGCACAGGCAACCAATTTACAAAACAAGTAAGCAAATCTGTTAATTATTTTCAGGAACGAAATGTTAAATAATGGAACTGTCAAACCGGTTAATTGAACAAAACCAAACTAAAGTTTGTTGTTTCCTATTTTCTCTCTCTCTCTCTCTCTGTCTCCCTCTCTCCATCGCCCCCCCCCCTCTCTCTCTCTCACTCCCCCCCTCTCTCTCTCTCACTCTCTCCCCCCTCTGCCCCCACCTCCCCCTCTCCCTCTCTCTCTCTCTCTTTCTCTCTCTCTCTCTCTCTTCCCCATCTCTCTCTCTCTCTCCCCCCTCTCTCTCGCTCTCTCTCTCTATCTCTCCCCCCCTCTCCATCTCTCTCTCTCTCCCTCTCTCTCCCTCTCTCTCCCTCTCTCTCCCTCTCTCTCTCTCTCCCTCGGTGGGGTCCTCCTGCTCGTTAGTCAGTGTAATTACCAGGGAAGGGAAACAGATTAGTGCAGTTACGAGACACCATGTTTACACGGTCCGGACATACGCGCTGCCGGTAACGCTGCGTAGAGACTACACACACACACGCGCACACACACACACACACACACACGCACAGAGGTGAGCGCCAACACCTACCGAGATAACGCAGCGCTGGCGGGGAGTTCGGGTAATTATTATTATCATTTACATATGCAAATAATCATTAATCTCCATAAATTCCTATCTGCGCACGTGCATTCCATATGCCACTTGTTTCTCGCTTTCCCGGGAATCAAATGTCTAAATTTGCATTTCGTGATGGAGGTGTTTTATTTTACTTGGCCGGTTCATTTACGAAGGCGCGATCATTGTTTACGGGCTGGCGGCCTGTCTGTGGAGAACCTGAGGAGCATTCGTTATGAGTAGCGCTCGCGGCGCGGTAAAACACTGGGAGCAATTATAATGTGTTAAGGTTCCCTGTCATTGAAGTGCACATATTTACAATGTTCAAATATCTGTGAGCCCTTTTAAACTTCAGTAGCTCAAAATCCACAGTATGGGATGCATAATCTATGCATCCATCTTCATTTCATTGCTGTATTTTTTGCATTTTTCCCACATGCTTTCTTAACGGGGTTTTTCAATGGCATGTGTGAACAGAACAGGGTGGCTAAGGTGAAGTAGCCGCCTGTTCGCCGAGGTCGACGGTTCAGTCCGCCCGCTCCTCCTAACGGCCTTCCGCTCCCCCCACCCCCCCCAAAAAAAAAAAAACACCACCGGGAGGAGCAGGCGATAGGCGGCGCCGCGGCGCGCTAACGAAACCTCTCAAGGACGGCGGTATTCGAGCGGAGCCGCCGCCGCCATCGCCCCGGAGAGGTCGGCTCGTCCTCGGCGCAGACGACGCGCCGAAGTCGCGGGGAAGGGGGAAGTGCGCCGTAAAACCCTTAATCGCTTTAGAGCTCAGCCTGCCAGCCCAGAGGCTGAGAGAGGGTGCGGACCGTCCGCCGGTCGGGCCGGGTCGGCGAATCGGAGGCGGCGGGGGCGGAGTTCGGCGGTGTGCAGGTGGCGGCCGTCGCGTCTGTTTCCCCCGCTCCTCGCCGGCGTTCTCTCTTTTTTCGGAAACGGCGGCGTTAACAGCGCCAGTGAGAGCGCCGAAGGGGCGCTGAGTCAGCGAGTCGGGGCGCCCCGTCCTCTGTGTCCTTTTCAGTCACCCGCCTGGCCCCCGTGGCGTCTCCATGGCGATTAGATCCGCCCCCCCGCCACCGCGGCCCCCCCCCCCCCCCGCCCGCCCACTCCTGACCCCAGCTTTCTCCCTTCAGCAGAATGAAAAGATTTTATTTATTTATTTATTTATTTATTTCCCCCCCCCCCGCCCATGGATTTTGGGGGACCTGTTAAGGGAACACACCCCTTTAAACGTTCTGTCGGACGGGAGCCCGAGCCTCAGCCCCCCCGTGAGAAGGCTCGCCGTGATGTCATCACCTTCTCTTCCCGCATTAGCGTAACCGTAGTACTGGGGCGCCGGCGGACGGAATACTGGAAGCTCATTGGATAGTGAATCTGCGTCAGCGCCTGTCCTTTCATACAATGTTTTACGGGCAGTGATTGGCCAATTAGATGTGCATCAGCAAAATAAAATGAAGATGCTCCCACATACACACACACACACACACACACACACACGAGAGTCCTGTATGGTACAGTGATTCTGTGCGTGTATGTGTGACCGTATCGATTGAAACTGAACTAGCACCTATGTGTTCATGGAAATGCATTTTGGTTGATAATATTGATAATACCCACAGTGCTTGAGAGAGAGAGAGAGAGAGAGAGAGAGAAATGGAGAGAGAGAGTGAGAGATTGCATTTTCCTCAATGGAGTTTGCTGCACGGAAAACATCACACCACAACAGCCTTTCTGCCTAGAGTAGTATTTCTTAGTTTTAAATTAGTTTTACGTTTTATAACCAGCCTAGTACTGCAGAGTGGAACTAATTGCATTCGAGAGAGAGAGAGAGGACTGATGCGTGGTGAAGGGACAGAGGACAGAGAAACTTGGCTTTTAACATTTTTTTATTGAACAATAAATTGAAGGGAAATCCACAAACCAACAATCTTAGGCAAGATAAATGGTATGCTAAAGAATTCATCATTCAGCAGAAACAACAACAGTCAGTTCGCCGTGTCGTCTCAATTCAAATTCCTCGCATTCATTCGTCTCACAAATGAATCCATTCACCCCCTAAATTCCAAAGGCTATTAATCTCTCCAGTCAGTTCATTGTACTCGTCACAGAAGTCCTCCCTCTCGCCATTTGTGTTGAATCAATTGCCCCACTGCCCCGAATCTCACAGCTGACATTCTCGCTTCGCCCTGCTGAACGTTCGGCGATGCCCCCTTTTCTCTTAGGGTAACACTGTTCTGTGGAAAAGAAAGCAGAAAGCATTTTTGTGAACACAAACCCGGTGCAGAACGCCACCCTTTGGCTAATTGAAAAATGGCTCACAAATGTGAACAAAGGATATGAAAATTGTTTGAGAATCCCAAAAGAGACAGCCCTCCGCCATTACATTTACATTACAGGCATTTAGCAGACGCTCTTATCCAGAGCGACTTACACAGCTTTTACATAGCATTTTACATTGTATCCATTTATACAGCTGGATATATACTGAAGCAATTTCGGTTAAGCACCTTGCTCAAGGGTACAACGGAAGTGTCCTACCCGGGTATCGAACCTGCGACCTTTCGGTTACAAGCCCAGTTCCTTACCCACTGTGCTACACTCCGTCCAGACCACCACAGGTTTGCCTCCCCCACAGGTGTCTCCACAGGTGGGCTGCACATCATGCCCAAGATTCCCTTCCCCTCTCTTGACTGGCCTTCTGTTACCTTTTGCAACAGCACTCTCTCTCTCTCTCTCTCTCTCTGTTACTAAGCTCTCTGCTTGGTCACCTTCATACTCACCTGTTCTTTGGCTCCAATTTCTTGAACCAGTATGCCAAATGCAAATACGCAAACACACCCACACACCCGCACACACTCACATACGCACACAAACACCTCCCTTCAATCACAGGGGGCCCAATTTCAGTCACAGAGCTCAGTGCTTCTCTCCAAGCTTGGATAGCTAGCGTACCATCTGCCGCAAAGCCAGGACTGCTGAACATTTCCCAAGTGTGGGGTGGAATAGTAGACTGCCGTCAGCGCTAGAGCCTGGCGAGTGGACTGGTGCCCCCCCCCCCCATCTCTTTCACTCATCCTGTCCCCTTAGTTACCCCTGTGTAATGTGTCTATCCATCCATCCGTCCATCCATCCATCCATCCATCCTTTTTCTATATATATAACGCTTATACCTGGTCCGGGTTGCTGGGGGCTAGAGCCCATCCCAGCATGCACTGCATGAGAGGCAGACGTACACCCTGGACGGGTCGCCAGTCAATCGCAGATTATGTCTATCCACCTTTATGTCACTTTCCCTTTGCCTCTCTGTCCTCATTCCACCTTTTTCTCTCACCTTTTTTTTGTTCTCTCCACCATCTCTATTCTTGTTCTCTCTACCATCATTTTCTCATTCTCTCTCTCTCTCTCTGTCTTCCTTTGTCCGCCCCACGCAGACGGATCATGTCTTTTGTCATTTTTGCTTCTTTACCTCTGCCTGTGGGCCAGAGCAGGGGGGTGCAAAGCCAGGATTGATCTGTTAGATATTCCTGATGTGTGTAGACGGGCGCACACGGAACAGGTCAGCCAAAATCCACCCCCCAGCCCAGCATATGGGGGACAGACCTGTGCCAAACGCATCCCAAACACTCCTGCCCTGAAACACCCCCCCCCCCGCCCCCACACTCCGAGCACGCTCAACAGCGTTTCCCCACACACTCTGCAGTCCGGGCCAAGTGTATCTCCGTTAAAGCTGCTTATTGATTGTCGGAGCTGTTTAAGAGGGAAGTGTATTCCTAGATGCCGTGCGAGCGTGCCAGGAAGTTTAGGAGCCCAGCTGCTCTGGAGCGTTAGGTTTCCCTGAGAACCGTTCAGAGTGAAATCTTTCCCCCTGGTGTGCACTGCCCATCTCTTACTGATTATTATGTAGCACTCAGCTGGTAGGTTAGGCTTTGAGTCCATAAAGAATGCGTGTGCGATGTTCTACTGACCAGGCCCACTCATTCACTCACTCACTCACTCACTCACTCACTCACTCACTCACTCACTCACTCACTCACACACTCACTCACTCACACACTCATTCACTCACTCACTCACTCAATCACTCACTCACTCACTCACTCACACACTCATTCACTCACTCACTTGCTCTCTCGCTCACTACCTCACACAGTCGCTCATTCACTCAATCACACACTCACTAACTCACTCACTCACTCACACACTCATTCACTCACTCACTTTCTCTCTCACTCACTACCTCACACAGTAGCTCATTCACTCACTAACTCACTCATTCACTCACAGTAAGTCATAGTTACACAACATCGGTACCAGTGGTGGAAAATATCAGAGGGGATGAAGTGGATTAAAATGTATTTAGAAATTCAATAGCAGTCCACGATGTGAGTGCAGAGTTGGAGTTGGAGGCCATATGTGACGAAAAGATCCCCCCCCCCCCCAGTTAAAAGCAGAGGTGGCTCTGGGCTCCTGAAGGTCACTGCTGGGGGGCCCTCTTTATATCAGCTATAAATTTGGCCCCCGGCTGCCAGACGTGGGAGATTAATGAATGGGCACTCAGCCTTGTCTTAACTATGCTGCAATGGCTCGTTCTCCCTTCCTCTTCATCTCTCCCTTTATCTCTCTCCCTCTCTCTCTCTCTTTCTCTCTGTCTGTCCCTCTCCTCTTCTTTCACTGTTGCCTCTCTGTGTGCCTCATCTGGTTTCTCTTCTTTCTCGCTTCTCATATCTCACCTCTCACACTCTCTCTATCTCTCTATCTTCCTCTGCCTGCAAAATGGTTCTCCTGATGCCCTCTGGACAGTGGTTATTGGCCTCACAATTCACACACATGCGATCACACACATACACATGTGCACACACACACACACACACACAGAAACACACAGACCTTTTCATACTTTTCCATTGTTGACTCTTGCACCTCTAACTTGTTCAAGGTGTGTGTGTGTGTGTGTGTGTGGGAGAGAGAGAGAGAAATTTAAAAATATATATTTTTGCACACTTTGTGTATGTGAGGTTGCATCTCACCACTTCAGTTCATGTAGCACAAGTGTTCATGGAAACGCCTCTGAAAAAGAGGGAGAGAGTGTGTTTGAGTGCGCTTGCAGGTGTTATTCAGACCCAGCTGTGTCCTAGAGAGACAGCAGTTGTTGCTGGCGTCCCATTAGAATGCCCAAACTGGTAACCAGCAGTCCTCTCTAGTTATTATAACTGATTAACACAGATTTTTGGCCCCTGTTTTTTGTTTGGTTTCAGTGTCTTGTTTCACGATGGGTTTATTTCCTGGGGGCAGATCACACTCCGTCGCGCCATTTTGACACGACAGGTATAAATCCGAACTTGTTTCCTTCACACCCTGGGAAAAACCCGACGTCGCAAGCCGAGCGTTTCCATGGCGTTGAGCCGGGCTGCCACGGGTCTACGTTGCCGGCTGCCGAAATAAATCGACCGCGTGCCGTTCCGCGGGTGGAGAAATAAGACGTTGTGTTCCAGGAGCGTTTGGGACGGCGGCCGTCTGAAGCTTTGTCGAATACGGCTTATCGGACCCGAGCCGCGCCGCCAGTCTAAAAAGGCGGATTTTTTTTTCGGTGGGCGGTTTCCGGCTTGTTTTCTTCACAGTTCCCCTGTATTCCTGGTTTATTTTGCTTTATTTCTCCTCCCGATAGGGATCGCTCCGAGGGCGAGATTGCGCTATTTTGGTCGCAGATGAACGGCGGGATGAAGGAGCGTCTGGGCCTCTCTGGCTCTCTCTCTCGGGTTCGAGCCTGGCTCTCTCTCTCTCTCTCTCACGGGTTCGAGCCTGGCTCTCTCTCTCACTCGGGTTCGAGCCTGGCTCTCTCTCTCTCACTCGGGTTCGAGCCTGGCTCTCTCTCTCTCTCTCGGGTTCGAGCCTGGCTCTCTCTCTCACTCGGGTTCGAGCCTGGCTCTCTCTCTCACTCGGGTTCGAGCCTGGCTCTCTCTCTCTCGGGTTCGAGCCTGGCTCTCTCTCTCTCACTCGGGTTCGAGCCTGGCTCTCTCTCTCACTCGGGTTCGAGCCTAGCTCTCTCTCTCTCACTCGGGTTCGAGCCTGGCTCTCTCTCTCACTCGGGTTCGAGCCTGGCTCTCTCTCTCACTCGGGTTCGAGCCTAGCTCTCTCTCTCTCACTCGGGTTCGAGCCTGGCTCTCTCTCTCTCTCGGGTTCGAGCCTGGCTCTCTCTCTCACTCGGGTTCGAGCCTGGCTCTCTCACTCGGGTTCGAGCCTGGCTCTCTCTCTCTCTCGGGTTCGAGCCTGGCTCTCTCTCTCTCTCTCACTCGGGTTCGAGCCTGGCTCTCTCTCTCTCTCTCTCTCGGGTTCGAGCCTGGCTCTCTCTCTCTCTCGGGTTCGAGCCTGGCTCTCTCTCTCTCTCAGGTTTGAGCCTGGCTCTCTCTCTCTCTCGGGTTCGAGCCTGGCTCTCTCTCTCTCTCTCACTCGGGTTCGAGCCTGGCTCTCTCTCTCTCTCGGGTTCGAGCCTGGCTCTCTCTCTCTCGGGTTCGAGCCTGGCTCTCTCTCTCGGGTTCGAGCCTGGCTCTCTCTCTCGGGTTCGAGCCTGGCTCTCTCTCTCTCTCGGGTTCGAGCCTGGCTCTCTCTCTCTCGGGTTCGAGCCTGGCTCTCTCTCTCGGGTTCGAGCCTGGCTCTCTCTCTCGGGTTCGAGCCTGGCTCTCTCTCTCTCTCGGGTTCGAGCCTGGCTCTCTCTCTCGGGTTCGAGCCTGGCTCTCTCTCTCTCGGGTTCGAGTCTGGCTGTCTGATGCCTGCTGTCCTGTTCTCTCCCCGTACTGAGGAGGGGAGCTCAGCGCAGTTTCTTCTCCTCCGACAGACGCACTGGGTCACCGTCTCACCAAATCTTGAGTCATAGGGATCTGGCCGAATTACACAAACACAAACACACACACACACGCACACACGCACACACACACACACAGACACGCACACACACACACACACGCACACAGACACACAGGGACACACACACACACAGGGACACACAGTCACATGCACACACACACACACACACACACACAGATTCTCTTTTGCTCATTTCTCCACCCTCCCCTCTTCTGCAATTCCCATATCACATAGCCACGGCTCCGCAGCGAAACAGAAATGCATTATTGATAAGTGTTTTGAATACCAGTAGAGCTGGTGCGTATCGTGATCCAGATTCCTGATAGATTTCGATCGGGCCCTATTTTGTCTGATTTACGCAGCTTTTGCTTTCCCTCTCTCACTTCACACTGAGGTCCTGACCGGTCCCCCCTCCCACCTAATGCGCATTGGTTAATCCTTACATGAGATGGCTTTTCGGAATGTTTTTTAATTTTCAAAATTCTAATCCAGTGTTCTAGAACTCCAGTGCTTTCAGTCACCAGTGCTGATTGTGACATCAGCATTAGAATGTGCAGTGAAGACCTTCTTGCACCTGAAAGGGTTCGGTAATGGCTCCCGGTGATTTGGCGAATGGGGGTGGGACCGCCGGCATCGGCGTCGGTCTCCCTTCGTCTGTCCAGTGGTGGATGACCGTAACAGGCTCCCCTCTCCGGTCCGTTTCCTCGGCCAATCAGAGCGGATCGCGGCGAGCGCAGGGCTCCTCTTGGTATGCAGGAAGCGGGCCGGGCCTCAGGCGCAGGTCCTGCTCTCTCCAGCGCGCCCGTTTAATAATGGATAAAGTGAGGGAGGCGTTACGCATGATCTGGTCTGGGGGGGTTTTCTATGTGCGGTGTGTGAGCGTATGGAGGCCTCTCTGGACTTTCCTCAGTGACGATTTGTTATTAAAAGGCTTAAAAAAGGCCTTGCTCTGTGGGTAATAGTGTGATATTCTGTCAGGCTGTTATCTAGAGCGGAGGCTTGTGATTTCCCCCCGCCTCGTTTGAGAAGGAGAGGGCGGAGAAATGGGTTTTCCCTTTTTTTTTGGGAACGGGGGAGCCTTCCGGTGCTTTCTCCCTCCCAGACTATTTGGCCCCCCCCCTGGCCCCCCCCCTTGTAAAGAGACCTCTGTTTGTGCAGCTCTCTCTCTTTCAGACGCCGCCGTGTGAGTTTCGGTCACTGTCCTCCGGTGACCCGCGGCTGCTCCGCTTCCCTAACTTTTTCCCGCCGACCGCGGCTCTCTCTCTCTCTCTCTCTCTCTTGCCGAACTCGGAGAGACGGGCGACGGTGCTTCTCCCCACCCGAGCGAAAAGGCCCCTCGGCCCCAGCGGCGAACGGCGTCCTCGGTTTCAGTTTCACAGACGCTTCTCTATTTGTCCAGTCTTCTCACGTTGCGCTCCCAGGGCGGGGAACACACACCCGGAGCCCTCCCATGCTATTTACTGGAGCGAAATCCCGCCATACAGCTCTGTTATTAAAGAGCAGAGGTGTGACACAGACACTCCAGCAGTCCACTCCTGTGTGTGTTTGCCGCTTTTTGTTTTGTTTTGACAGCAGGACCGAAGTCTGGCGTTTTTTTTGGTTTTTTTTTTAACGGCTCCCGGTCTGTCTCCGGGCGGCGGACGTGGTGTCTGTCCTTCCTGGCTGGACAGGAAGTGCAGCCGTGCGATTATACGCGGTCGTCGTTAACATGAGCGCGCACGTAGGGGCGTCTGCCGCCTCTTCGCTCAGCGAGGACCGGCGGGTCAGGAAGGTTTATTGGCGTCGTGCCGGTCGGAGAAACATTATTTGAATATTACCTGATTTAAATCGGAATGGGGCGTATTTCCGCGTGTGTCGAGGTTGTAGGGACGAGCCTAATTGGCTGTTTACGATTTGGCGGCCGTTCTCTATGGGACGGTTCAGTGGTCGTGTCGTCCTAGTGACCTGACTAACCAAGTTAAGGAAAGCAGGGCGTGAAGCAGTAATTAGGGAAGAATTGGGTGGGATGGCAGTATAGCAGGTAGCTTTCATTTATGGAACTGGCTGCGTAGGTTTGCGAAACGCTACGGGAACTTGCTGTGTAGGTTTTTGCGAAATGCTACAGGAAGTGGATGTGTAGGGTTGAGAAATTCTACGAGTTTCTCATTCATTTAAGGAATGCAGAGTCAGTGTTTGAGTTGGGGCGAACAATACAGGTTTCTGGACTTTGTGGAGGTTGGGGGGTAAGTAATAATAATAAATAATGTGCAGAGAAAGATGGTAACACTGCAGGTCCTTGGTTTATAAGGGTTAGGGTTTTTCAGTCCACATGGTTAATGTGGTAAAAAAAAAATAATGGTCTGTGATTCTGTGAGTACTTAGGGCAAAACTGCTGTGAGTGTGGGGGGTGTATGGGGTCTGGGCTGCAGGTTTGTGAGTTTAGCAGGTATGTGGGGTCCAGTAATGCAGGTCTGTGAGTCTGTGAGGTGTGTGGGTTTAGAGCTGCAGGTCTGTGAGTTTAGCAGGTGTATGGGTTTAGAGCTGCAGGTCTGTGAGTCTGTGAGGTGTGTGGGTTTAGAGCTGCAGGTCTGTGAGTTTATCAGGTGTGTGGCTTTAGTTCTGCAGGTCTGTGAGTTTAGCAGGTGTGTGGGTTTAGAGCTGCAGGTCTGTGAGTTTAGCAGGTGTGTGGGTTTAGAGCTGCAGGTCTTTGAGTTTAGCAGGTGTGTGGGTTTAGAGCTGCAGGTCTGTGAGTTCAGCAGGTGTGTGGGTTTAGAGCTGCAGGTCTGTGAGTTTAGCAGGTGTGTGGGTTTAGAGCTGCAGGTCTGTGAGTTTAGCAGGTGTATGGGTTTAGAGCTGCAGGTCTGTGAGTTTAGCAGGTGTGTGGGTTTAGAGCTGCAGGTCTGTGAGTCTGTGAGGTGTGTGGGTTTAGAGCTGCAGGTCTGTGAGTTTAGCAGGTGTGTGGGTTTCGTTCTGCAGGTCTGTGAGTCTGTGAGGTGTGTGGGTTTAGAGCTGCAGGTCTGTGAGTCTGTGAGGTGTGTGGGTTTAGAGCTGCAGGTCTGTGAGTTTATCAGGTGTGTGGGTTTAGTTCTGCAGGTCTGTGAGTTTAGCAGGTGTGTGGGTTTAGTTCTGCAGGTCTGTGAGTTTAGCAGGTGTGTGGCTTTAGTTCTGCAGGTCTTTGAGTCTGTGAGGTGTGTGGGTTTAGAGCTGCAGGTCTGTGAGTTTATCAGGTGTGTGGGTTTAGAGCTGCAGGTCTGTGAGTTTAGCAGGTGTGTGGGTTTAGAGCTGCAGGTCTTTGAGTCTGTGTCCCGGCGTCTGGGATCTTGGTGCATCAGCAGTTTCCCTGCAGCGCCTGCTGTAATGGAACAAGCACTTGATCCTGTTACCTAATGGCTGGAGCGGGCTGCGATTAGCCCAGCTAGCGTCCCCGGGGGGGTGGGGGGGGGGCCAGCGGAACAGCGGCGGAAAGAATGGGCAATAATGTGCTGAACCGGGGGCTGAGTTCCTACCGCCCTCCTGCTCCATCCACCCCCCCCCCCCCCCCGCTTCGCCCTCCCCCAGGCCTTGGGTCCTTCTCCTCCTGCTCCGTCTCTCCTCGCCCCAAAGTGTTACTGATTCTATTTTTGTAAAAAACATTTCAACCTGCTTACATTATTATTAAGCAGAGTGCATGAGTCTGGAGTCTGGAGAAATTCTGAGTCTCATTGCAGCTTTGCTTGTGAGTTTGGCTCAAGAAATGATAAATCAAAAATAAGTAATAATCATGTTTAACAACATGTGTTCATTCTTGACTTGTATTGGAGCCGTTTTTTGGCTTTTTTGCTGTAAATTATGTGAGTCTACACATCGGTAGGCTGGTCACTAATGTCTGTTTCTCTTATTTCCGGTCCTGCCCTAACCCGATTGGCCACCGTGCTTCTGATCCTGCAGGTAAGCTGTTGTCACGTTCTTCTGCAGTCAGTGTTCTGCTTCTGGTGTGTGCTGAAGAGCCTCCATGGCTGGTCTGAGTGTCATGAGGGTGACTGTCATTTGCACTATGATCTCCAGATATCAAATAATAATTACAATAATAATCATCATTATCAGCATTATCATTATTATCATCATCATCATCATCTTCATCTTCTTCTTCTTCATCACCATCATCATGATCATTGTTATATGTTGTTTTATCTTACCTAGGGAATATTTATTTATTCATAAAAATTTCAATCTTCATAGTTTTGCCGTGGTGTTAATATATGGGACAGTCAGAGATCGTCACTGACAGAATAAGGCTTTGCATTAGCCATCACCTGAAATATGACTGGCAGTTCAGTACAACTGCACTCACCTTGGTCACATTCCCATCGCACTATGCACACACTCCATCGCAAAACTTGGACCAGCGTGGTTCAGTCATGGCTGCCCTTGAATAAAAAGGCACTTGACCAAACGTCTGTCTTTGAAAATAACACCAATAACACCTAAAACAACAGCTGAATGGCTTTATTGCGTTTTATAACCGCTTCACTGCCAATCTGCAGACTCAGAGTTCTGATTCCAGGAGAACCACCGCATGTGTTGATTTTGGAGCAAAAAGCAGGCGTTGTGGCACTCCACGGGGCGAGAACTGGAGAATGTGTCCTCTGGGTCTTATCTGAGCAGCTTTATTTTGCCACTAAACACGAGTGTGCGCCGCGGTTACCTCACTGTTGCTGGGGAAGGCCCAGCTGTTGGCGTATAAAGATCCTGTCGCCGCCATTATGGCTCTTTGCCTGGGCCCCTGTCGCCGCCATTACGGACCTTTGCCTGGGCCCCTGTTGCCGCCATGCCGGCTCTTTGCCTGGGCCCCTCAGTGAGGCCCTGTAAAAAGCGCTTTTACACACCCGCTCCCGCAGGCAGCCGGTTTATGTGCGGGGCTGGTAGGGGCGGCAGCGACGCCGCCGGCTGCTTTATTACACCGCCGGTCTCAGAAATAGACCTCCGCCGCGTTTATTGGATTTTATTTTTTGTTCTTTTTCATCTGCTGTGCGAGGCGTCTGGCGTCCTCCGAGAGCGTCGCCTGTGTTCTCACTCTTTCACCTTTCCTTTCTTTCATTCGCTCTGCGTGCCGCCCCCGCTCTGCCCCCTCACCCCACCCCCTCCCACCACCCAACGCCTTCCCCCACCAACCCCCCCCAAGCGGCACCTGCCCCCTCTCTCTCTCTGCCTGTGTCTTGCCCTGCAGCTGAGCTTCATCCTGCATGAGTGTGTGTCAGTGTGAGTGAGTGAGTCAGCGTACATGGCTGTTTGTGTGTGTGAGTGAGTGTGTATGTGTGTGTGTGTGTGTGTGTGTGCATGTGTGTGAGTGTGTGTGTGTATGTGTGAGTGTGTGTGTGTATGTGTATGTGTGCGTGTGTGAGTGAGCTTAGCATATGTGGCTGTGTGTGAGTGTGTATGTGTGTGTGAGCGAGTGAGTGTCTGAGTGAGTGTGTGTGTGTGTATGTATGTGTGTGTGTGTGTGTACGTGCGTGTGTGAGTGTGTGTTAGTGTTAGTGTGTGTGTGTGTGTGTGTGTGTGTGTGTACGTGCGTGTGTGAGTGTGTGTGTGTGTGTACGTGCGTGTGTGAGTGTGCGTGTGTGAGTGTGTGTGAGTGATATCTCCCTGAGGTTAGCGTGCGTGGCTATGTGCCAGCGCCAGCTCTGCCAGGCCAGTTCTTCAGTGAACTCTGCCTGCTCCCTGGGTGTCTGCCCCACACTGTCTCCACCAAAGCTCTGCTTTTTTCTCTCCTCCTGCAGACTTTACCCAGCATCCCTCTGAATAAAAACCCCTTTTCCCCCACAGCACACCTCACCAGGGCCCCCGCTCAAAAACGCTCCCATCAATAGACATTATATTTATTTTTAATACAACATTTTTAATATTTGATTTATTTGAAAGCTGGGCCTGAGGCGTTCTCTGTTTATGTTGACGGCGTGTTCTTCCCCTCTCTCTGCTGGCTAATTCACTGGGCCTCTCTCGCTTTCCTGCCTAACTGGAGCTGTCATTTTTTTGTTCTCTGTGGCGCTCATCGTGTCCAGAGCGCAGGATTTTGGGACTGGAGGGAGAGAGAGAGAAAGAGAGCGAGAGAGAGAGAGAGGGAGAGAGAGAGAGAGAGAGAGAGAGAGAGAGAGAGAGAGAGAGAGAGAGAGAGGGAGAGAGAGAGAGAGAGAGAGAGAGAAAGAGGGAGAGAGATGATGGCACTTGCTGTTCAGTTGACAAACCTGCTGTACGGCCTTATGTGTTTGCCTGGTCTGTTTTCATCAGTGCTGCCATCAGTGGAGCACAATCGGGTGTGTTGTCCTGGGCCCTGGAGAGGGGGGGTGGGGGGGGGGTGGCGGTAGTTGTGGTTATGGTTCGTGAACTTGTGGTAAATATTTTCGTTCCGGGCCTGGGAATCATGTGATTTTGTTTTTGGGCCCGGAACTTCCTTCACCCCCCCCAAAAAACCCCCCCCCCGCCCTGGTTTTGACTCCCTGCACCCGTCCCCGGTGAGGTCAAGAGTTTGATCTCATACACAACTGGGCCTCCTGAGAGCTGATTGGCTGGGGATCTGGTGGGCTGAGCTGATCGCCATTGCGGTATTGCTGCGCAGGGCACAGTCAGTAGGTCGTGAGTGAGGAGATCTGTGCAGGCGGAACAACCAACGCCTTTATCGCACCAAAACATGTCTTTCCATCATGTCTGCTACGTTGTGCTCCAGTGCGTTCATCCTTCTGCCACGGACACGTTCTTCTGCTCTCTCACTTTCCCTGTTTGCTTTCGCTTTCTGTCAAGGGGAACCCCGACTTGCCATTTCCGGGGGGCACCTGTGCTTGTGCTCGCTTTCTGAAAAATTGTTGCATCTTTTCTGGCGACTACCTCTAAACATATGTTCATGTGCTGTCCTCACAGGATTTATCCATTTTATACCTGATACTAATAAAATAAGACACTTTTTTAATCTGCTGTGAGGAATTAGTTTTTGTTTGGACCGTTTTCTTTTTTTCAGTTTTTTTCCCAGACTAATATTGTGAAAGTGATTATTCGTTTCTAACATTTTCTGAAAGTTGTTTGCTTATTATGTGCACTGTAGTTTCTGTGCAGGCCCTAATTGAAATACAATTCAGCTCTTAATGACAAACAGCATAGCTATCGTTGTGGCTCGCTTCCAATAAGACCCTTACCGTAACCACTTGTGTACACACATATTCAAAAACAGAGAAACACACACACACACACACACACACACGCACTCACACACTCACACACACACACACACACACACACACACACACACACTCACATGCACACACACGCACTCACACGCACACACACACACACACACACACTCACACACGCACACACACGCACACACGCACACACGCACACACACACACACGCTCACACACACACACGCACACACACACACACACACGCACACACGCAGTGCTCTCAGCTGAGTGAAAGTGAAAATTACCTTCAGAACCCCCTGGCAGCACAATTAAGCCTCATATCTATCTCCGGACTAAACTGTCAACATCTGAAATGGATGCTGAAGGAAAAATATCCGCATCACCTCTCCGTCTGCAAAGCTAAGAGGGGCTGAGATATTACACAAATGCTATTGTTTTTAATTTGACTTCTCTGCTGCTTTATTTTACCGAGGACTATCATTCAGCCATGGCTTTCAGGAGATCTCATCTCTGATTTGGCATGTAGACTCTGTTTTTTTTTTTTTTTTTGCCTACGGTGGTCTGTCAGCTTTTAAATAAAAGCGCTCCATCTTGAAAGTTGTGATGAGAATGAGACACATGGCGCAGAAAAATGAGTTTTCTCATGCATTTTGAGATGTTGCTGGTGTACGTTTATTTAACACTTTGTTCTAGAACTGCGCTGCTTTCAGTCAGCAGTAGTGATTGTTACATCAGCATTAGAATGTTCAGTTAAGAAGATTCTACTGACATATTTGTGACCTCGCACTTTAAAGGGTTAAATGTGTTTTTTTGTGTGTCACATCCATCCTTTTTGTGAGTTCTCACCCGGGTAGAGACATCCCCGTCCAGTCACAATGGGAGGGGATGTCCCTACCTGTCAGACCGTGCACTTGCACACACCCACACGCACACGCATGCACGCACACACACACACAGAAACAGACCTGCATAAACACAAAGAGAGCTGTCTTCACAGCCGTAACGAATCTGCTGTTGAGTTACTTATGTCCTGACACAGTCTTCATCACAGTATGTTCTGTCCCTCTGTCTTGTCTTGTATGCACGCACTCATGCGCACTCGCGCACACACGCACACGCACACGCACATGCACACACACACACACGCACATACACACACACACACACACGCGCGCACGCGTACAGTAGTCAGGCACCAAGGGAGGACACAGTCGCAACACGTGCAGCGTTTTGTCACAGTTTCTCCGTCTGCTCTCTCTCTGGTTTATGGGAGATAAGATAGGAAACGCGATAGGAGCGATATTTCTAACCGAGTGGATTCTCCCTGGCACGGAGAGAAATGCGCTCTCAATCTCTCTGCCACTTTTACAGAGGCCCGCAAACAGCCTTATTGATCTCATAATCGATGGAGCTGCTTACAGTGGAGTATCTTTACTGCATAACAGCGTGATTACATCTCCATATCGAATGCGGGAGGCGCAGAACCCGCTTGTGACAGACGCCTGGGCAGAGGCGAACATGCTCCCGGCAAAACGATGTGGCGGTCGCCGTGGAGACGGAGGGAGGGGAGTTTGTGTCTTTTTTTTTCGAGGGGTGCCGGGGAGACGTCCCGTTCGCCGTGTCACGTGGGGCCGCTCCGTGGCCTTCGCTGGAAGGGGATTGGCCGGGTTTGGGCCAGGTCAGCGGGGCGTAGGCCCGGCGCTCCTGCGGGCGCACAGGCTGTCCTATCACAACCTGCGTCACTGAGGGGTCAGCGGGCGCCCAGGCGCTTTGGCGAGCTCGCCGGCTCCCGTGGCGACGTTGGCGCCGGGGGGACAGGGGGCGGGGCTTAAAGGGCCGGGTGGGCTCGGCTTACGATCTGCGTGCCCCGCTCTGATTGGCCTGTGTCCAGCTGTCTCACGTTGTCGTAGTTTGCTTGGCCCCGGTCGCTGTCTCTTATCCGCTCCCTCTGGTGTCTGATTGGCCCAAGCTGGCCACAGGCAGGAGCTGCCAAAATGGCTGCCCATCCTCCTCCAGAGAGTCCGTGCCCTTCACCCCTCGAATACCAGCTGCCCTCTGTCCGTTTCCCTGTCGTCCGTCTCTGCGCTCTCTCATTCACACCATCACTTCCATTCAACGTTAGGACAGAGGCCTGTTTTTCGGCCTGACGTCCATTTACTCATCTCCTTGTGTTTCTCTGCACTTACACCAGTACTGGTACAGTCATCTGCAGTCTGTGCAGTGGGCCAGTTCAGTCCAGTTTGGAATAAGTGCCGACCAGATGAGATTATTTAGAAATGGATTACAATAGTAATATTACACCGTATTCTTGATGCATGTAGAAGTTAGTTGCAATTTACAGTTTCGGCATTTAGGGGACACTTTCACAGATGACTAACAGAAGGTGCATTTAGCTTGGCAATTTCTTCCTGAACTAGAAATAAGTTCTGGAAGAGCATAGTAATGGTTTCCTTGTTTACATGTTTGGCTAAATGTAAAGACAACACCTCGATGAAACAAAAGATTTGTGCCACGTGTTTATGCATTTTGTCCAAAGCCAATGGCATTGTTTGTAGGTGACATGCTGTTGACATGTTGTTGTGAACTTCTAGCTAAGTCATGTGGTTGTAGGCCATACTTTTTGGTCCAAGGTCACATTTGGGTTTTGACCTGGAGAGCCTTACGTTTCTACCCCTCAAAAGCAGTGTGAGTTACGGTCATCTCCTTTACCCAAACACATTTTTTAAGAGAATGTCACATGCCATACGTAACAGCTTACAGCCCGTAAACATTATTAGTCCTTATTGTTATACCTGCGGATGCAGGTGAAGGCTATTAGATGTTTGGAAGTCCCTGCGCTCCACACATACAGCTGATGTTGCGTATTCGTTTTCAAATGCATTGCGAGATTAGGTTTTTTTTTTTTTTTTTTTTTTTTTTTTTCCCTGAGTATGCAAAAAACGGACAAACTCACGAGCCGATTGGACATTCCACCCTATCAGCGAATCGGCGGGGGGCTTCAGCGGAAGCGCTTTGATTAAAGCACGCCGCGGTCCGCCCGGTCTGCGGCGAAAAACCACTTTTAATAAGGGGCCCTGATTGCCATTTCATTAGCTTCAAGGGCGTCCGCGCCTGTCAGCCTTCAGGAAGAAATGAAAGGTTGGAGAAGTACAGTCCAGGGAAAAAAAAAGAAAAAGAACGGTTGAGGGTGTGGGAGGGAGAGAGAGAGGCGCTGTCAGTTTTTGGGGGCTCCGTCGACGTGCGCCCTGGGGTACGATTCGAGAGGAGACGATCGCGGAAGTTTTCTGATTGGGCGGCCGTGTGGCGACTGTGCAGAAGGACGTGTGATTTTTCTGGGGAAGGCATTTTGTTTCACACTTGAGGTTGTTTCGCTGCGCTCCACTGCTTGGTCAAAACAAGTCCTCAGTAGGGACTAGAACCGGTTTATTGTGATGTCTCTGTGACTGACACAGCTAGACACAGCTAAAATGTCTCTTTCCATCGCTTGTTACATTATTAAAAACCCAAAGAGTAGGTTCTCTGCAATGTGTTTTTTTTTTTGTCAAAATTCTAACTCAAGGTCCTAGAACTCTTTCAGCTACCAGCAGTGATTGTGACATCAGCATTAGAATGTTCAGTTAAGAACAGTCTAATCACGTATTTGTGATCTTACCCCTTAAAGGGTTGAAAGAACTCTTTAGGCCAAGGTGAAATCTAAAGTCTCCTCCAGACCCGTGAGAATCTTCAGTGGAAATCGTCACAAACCGAAAGGTGCGATCACATGGTGCAACACAGTTCTGTTCGATTTGTGAGTAGCAGTTGCTGTTCATCATTTTCTGGAATTTTATCATTTTAAAGGATGCTTAAATAATTTCAAACAATTATTTGACCATGCCGTTGGTGATTACTAACCATCAGCGAGACAGACGCTGACAAATAAATAAATAACTAAATAAAAATGGCATTACCCTCACAGTGACAGGTGACAGTCATAAACCCCGCCCCTTCTTATTTTCCCGCCCTCCCGATGTCCCCTCCCCTTTTACCTCCCGTGTGAACGCTGAGCAGCGCTGAGGAACCCATCAGCAGTATTTCAGCGGCCCTCTCTCCCCTTTACTTCCCCCTGATTAATAGCCCCTGGCCACCATTATAAATCCTCTCACCCGCCCCTCCCCCCCCACCAAGGTGTCCTTTCAGGCTGAGAGCGCGTCCCCCCCCACCCCCCCACCCCCCAGCGAGCCTTCCGCGCGTTACGCACCACACACGGAGGCGGGGAGGAGACGCGTCCCGCACCGCCGGGGCGACGGACGGGACACCGGCGAAACCGGCTCCGTTTTGTTTCATACGGAGGAAACCGCAAATAAATCGAGGTCAAAAAGGACGTGCCGTTTGTGATTTCAGGCAAAACTGTTTTTTTTCTTATTTAAAATTTTTTTTTTTATGGGGCTCAGTGATCCAGATTTTGATGGGATCCTGTGATTTGGATTTTAATGCTGTTTAAAGCCAACCCGACGTTTATGGGGTCAGGGAATCCAAATTTTTTTGATAAGGACCAAGCGATCCAGATTCTTAAGCAGTGCCGGTGATCCCTGGGGGGGGGATTGACACATTTGAGTGATCAACTGGTTTAGGTGTTCAGGTGGTCATGTGATATGGTCAGGTGATCAATATTCTGATGAGGTCAGGTGATGCCTTGCTCCCCAGTGAAATGCCACTGTGTGCTTTACATCAAAGGAGTCTGTCACCCGCCCTGCGGGTCCGTCTCCGTGCCTCCATCTCCCAGGAGTCTCTGCCAACCCAGATGTGACCTCACATCCTGTCTCTGGGACTGAAAATCGCTCAGAGCAATTACATTTCCTGCTGACTTTGCCTGGGTAGCATAATTGAGGCAGTTGCTGTTTTATTTCTCTGGGCCGGTATGTAAAAAAGGCCTGTGCCAAGAAGGCAATGGAGTGTGTGTTTGTGTGTGTGTGTGTGTATACGTGTATGTGTGTGTGTGTCTGTGTGTGTGTGTGTATACGTGTATGTCTGTGTGTGTGTGTGTGTGTTTCCATGTGTGTGTGTGTGAGTGTGTGTGTGTGTGAGTGTGTGTGTTGTGTGTTTGTGTGTGTGTGTGTTTCTGTGTGCGTGTACAGGTGCGTATGTGTGTGTTTGTTTGTGTGTGTGTTTGTGTGTGCATTTGCATGTGTGTGTGTGTGTGTGCATGTGAGCCTCTGTGTTTGTGTGTCGTGTGTCTGTGTGTGCATGCGTGTGTGTGTGTGTGTGTGTGTGTGTGTGTGTTGAATCCTCACCCATATATACACCAGAGGTCAAGTGAAATCCCAATTACAGGAATAAAATGGTTTTTGTGCAACCTTTTAATTAGCGACTGATTTAGATTTGGACCTCCAGATGAGACGCACGAACAGTGACCTCAATCTAAAACTGAGGCAGAACAAAAAAGACCC
>NC_049203.1:66886754-66909254 GCF_013347855.1 Anguilla anguilla | reverse complement strand
CTGTTTACAGCTTATAGTTCTGTACAGTACAGAGTGTGCGTATGTGTGTGTGTGTACGTGTGTGTGTATGTGTGTGTTCATGTGTGCGTGCGTGTGTTTCTGTGTGTATGTGTGTGCATGCGTTTGTGTGTGTGTGTGCGTGTGTGTGTGTGCGTGTGTGTGTTTCTGTGTGTATGTGTGTGTGCATGCGTTTGTGTGTGTGTGTGCATGTGTGTGTGTGTGTGTGTGTATGTGTGTTCGTGTGTGCGTGTGTGTGTTTCTGTGTGTATGTGTGTGTGCATGCGTTTATGTGTGTGTGTGTGCATGCGTTTGTGTGAGTGTGTGTGTGTGTGTGCGTGTGTGTGTGTTCATGCATTTGTGTGAGTGTGTGTGTGTGTGCGTGCGTGTGTATGCGTGAGTGTGTGTGTGTGTGTGTAACAGCTTGATAGGAGGGACACCCTCAGTCTGCCATCTCTGCTCTGGTGACAGTGCTGGGGCGTGTGGAGCGAGGAACAGAACAGCCAGTTCCAGCACAGCCAATGAGAGCCGTGCTGCACCCAGCGCCCGGCCTCAGAGTGCCAGCTCCGCATGACTGATTCAGCTCGAGCGCCGCTGACGTCAGCGTGAACCTAGAGAGGGATCCGGCACCTGAGACTCTCACAGACAGAGATTACCTCACCTGTGATTCATCTCACAGACAGAGATTACCTCACCTGGGATTCATCTCACAGACATTACATCACCTGAGATTCATCTCACAGATTACATCACCTGCGATTCATCTCACAGACACAGATTACCTCACCTGTGATACATCTCACAGACATTACATCACCTGCAATTCATCTCACAGATTACATCACCTGAGATTCATCTCACATACACAGATTACCTCATTGTGATTCACCTCTCAGAGATTACGTCACCTCTGATTAATCTCACAGACACAGATTACGTACGTCAGAATGCTTACATAACATTTTACCCAAACATGTTCAGGGGCCTGTGTATGAGGTGTAAATACTAGATGTCATCTAGCATGCATTTATCATTATTATTATTATTACTATTATTATTTACTTATTAATGAATGAACAGAGAACGCAACACAACAGAGAACAACAGATTTCTGTTATTTTTGTAAGGAAAACCGCAATTCAGTGTGTCAGTGTTAGCTTTGGTTTGGCTGTTGTTCTGACCCCATAACAAAAAAAAACAAAACAATGAAGGAGCAGATGTCCCTCCAAACATTCTCCTATGAAACGCTACAGAACGCTTTTCTCTTTCTCTTCCACGGCTGGCTTTTCCATCGGCTTCCGCGGGCTCGGCTATCGCCCGCGAGCGGAGCGAACAGAACGCGGCGAGGCTGGTTTCCACAATACCGCCGTTGTGTAACCACCGCTCGCTGCCAGGACTGAACAGTGGGGGCCATTCTGCACCCCCTGAAGCCCCCCCCCCCCCCCCCAATCAATGTTTTTCGGCGTGGGACGCTCCATAGGCGTAGGCGGTACTGTACGCGGTGTAAGCAGTGCCCAGTCTGACAGGATGAACTTCGGGGGGGGGGGGGGGGGGGGGGCGTGAAAGAAAATCTCTGTGCTCAAATCTGCCACAGAGACAACAAAAAAAAACTAGCTTCTGAGAGTCTAGGCACTGTTCAGTCCAACTTCGCTTTGTTCGTCCCCTTAGAAGATTATATGATTATATGTTATTATAAGTGGAAAGGATGATAAATATTAATGTAGGGGTGGGTGTAGAGAATGGAAAAAGGTCAACGTCACATCCCCGTATTCCTGAAGGGGCGTCCTGTTTGTGGGTTGTGAATGTTTGATCTCCTGCGGCTACGGGACGTCCCAGAGGCACCCAATCAAGGCTGAATAATGTGGCTGGTTCAGCAACCCGATTGGTCCACAGCCCTGTCCTTCAAACCGTGTTGACCCTCTGTCCCCCCAACCCCACCCCCTTACCCCCGACCCCTTCTCACACGAGGGTCGGTCTCTCTGCCCAACCCGGGATCGGGAGGGTGTGTGAGTGTGTGTAAGTGTGTGTGCGTGTGTGAGTGAGTCTGTGTTTGTGTGTTGTGGACAAGGGCAGGTGCCTGCAAAGGTGCCCCCCCCCCCCCCTCCAGGGGCGTGGCCAAACCCCCAGGTTCTCATTGGCTGGAGCACGGGAGGCGTGCTGAGGGCAGTCTCACTGTGTGCTGTTTGAAAATTTAGCACCTGTAACAATCATTTCAAACCCTCCATTACCCTTATCCAGCAACAGCGTGCTTGGAGTGTTGCAGCACGTGGAGGAACGTACTCCGGCATTTCAGATGGCCGTGACTGTGCTATTATATATGCCTGTGCCTTAATCTGGCACGTATTATTACTGTCTGAATGAAGCACATGTAATTAAAGTACTTTAATCCTTTAGATGCCACTACAGTTCCTGGAGATTTTTAACAACTAAAAAAAAAAACCCAGCTATTTTCTCTGATATTCAGAGTAAAACTATTCTTTCAGATGACCGTGCATCGTGACTAGTAATGCATATCATTGAAATTCTCAGTGATATATGCAATGTTTTCAGATTTAATGCTAATGTTCACATATGTGCAATGTGAAGCTATGGAGAGTTGGCGTCTTGCCTATCACTCAAACCCATATCCATATAAGGGGTCGGTTTATGTCACGGGCTGTTATTGGCCTTCCATGGCATAAACCCGCCCAGCTTCAGGGGCTGGCTTTCCTTCAGCGGGGCGAAGAGGGGAACACGGGGGGCCTCTGCTTCACAACACCTCCAGACTACTTTTTGGCAGCAGAACTGCTCCGCACTTAAATAAATCTCAGCTCAACTCCCAGAAACAAGAGATCAAGCGATACAAACGCAACTCGCAGAGAGCGAGGCTCACAAAACGCTAAGAAGCCCAAACAGGAGGAAATCAGAAAGGTCATTTTTTGGAGTCTGATGAGAATATTTTTTTACAAAAGAGAGAGGTCAGTGTTTAACATAACAAAACGAGAGTGAGAGAGATCGCTGGAGCATCCATGCTTGGCTGCATTGGGGTTTGGTTTGGGAGGCCTGATGGTGTCGTTTCAAAAGCAGCGCATTTATATGCTCTTAAATCAGATTGAGATGTGAGAACAGCAACGTGGAAGAAAGCTTGTTTTAACATTTCTCTAGTCTTTCCCCGGCGTCGTTGCAATGCTTAAACGATGTTTCTGAAGCACTTTGTAGTTTATCACATTTGTGCATCATGTTAAATGAATGCATGACCTAGCTCTTGATAGCAACAAGTCCTTCCATACCCTCTAACACCATCCCTCCCAGGTTTGACAGACCCCCCCCCGGTCTGGCGGCTGGTACAGCACCACAGACACACAGCGGCTATGCTCGGCAGTCCAGCCCACTTCCCGGCCATTCATTCTGTCCTCACCACGTCCGTTCGCTAAGAGGTGCATGCTGGGTAGTGACTCGCTCAGTCTGGCGGTTGATTGGTTGTGACTGAGGATGTGGTTTATCAAGCGTGCAATTTAAGGAGGTGGGGGGCTAGGCAGGATAACCCCCCCCCCCCAATAATAGAGCTTGATGATGAGAAAAATATGAACATAATAATAATAAAATGTCCTTGCAGTTTATTCTCTGGCAGAGCTGTGGTTCAGCCAGCCTGCTGCTGAGAGATCGAGGTCAGTCACTGCTCTCCACTCAAACGACACTCAATGACCCTTCATCTCCTTCCTGCCTACGCCGCCTTGCACAGGAAACCGGGAGAACTTCAGAAATGGGGGGGGGGGGGGGGGGGGGGTCCACAGCGGCATGTCACCTCAGGTGATTACACACTGGGGCTCATAACTCAAAGGGGAAAAGGAAGAATTCCAAGGTGGTGTATGCACTGTCAAAACAGATGTATTTTAAAAAAAAAAAAAAACACACATAAGGTATCATTTTTTTTAACCTCCGTGTCTAGGTAAGGACAACACATTTTGTGTTGATTTCAACACAGTGTGTTAGAAGTCTCCCTTTGTAACGCACAAATTGTGTATTTGTACAACAAAAGCAGCCTCCTTGACGCAAAATGTGTTGAAAGTAACACAAAATAGTAACAAGAAAAGTGTGTTGGATATCAACACATACCTTTTAAGAGTGTGTGCACCGATGTTGGCACTGACTCAGAGTCTTTGTTGTTCCAGCGTGTTCACCACGGTGTGTTCTGTGTGTGGCTGTCATGCAGCAAACTCTCGTTTTTTTCGACATTTCTTTCTCGGCTCAGCTGCGGACGAAGATCGTCTCCGCGATGTTTGTTCACGAATGACTGGCGAGTAAATGTTTGCTTAAGGAGCGCACCTTATTGCTTTTTCAATACTGCGGCGCGCTAGGTGGGAGGTTTCGTAATCAGCCGTGTCCTGTACTCCCTCTGATTGGATCTGATTCCATGTGTTCATTTTTATTATTTTTTTTCTTTTTCATAGCCACCTCCGTGTGCCACAGAAAAGCTGAGAGGTAGACGCGGTGCCGGGGCGTCTCTTAAAGTAATCACCGGTGCTGGTATTATTTGTCTTTGAAAGGGCTGATACGTTTTTTTTTTGGCGAACGACTTTTTTCGGTCGAAAAGGCCTTAGCCGAAATCTAGCCGTCCCCTTCCCCCCCACCCCCCCGAGCGCTCGTCAAAACAACGGCTCTGCTTTTTTTTGAAGACCGCACGACGATGGCGGGGGCGATCACCGTGGAAACGGAGAAATGAAGCCGGCGGGGTTCTCGCGGCCGCTTGACGGGAACGTTTTTTTGTCGCGTCATCACAACTGCCACGTTCCTTCGTGGGCGGAGTTAGCGCCGCGGCTGGTGCTGCCGCCGCCGCCGCCGCCGCTGCTGCTAGTGGGCTTTTTTCAGCCTGAAAACTCCCATGATCCCTTGCTGCTGGCCCGGGCCTTTTCTTCTCTTCTCCCGAGCGGCGCTGTCCCGATGGAGACGCGGAGCGGGTGTCTGTAGAGGCGCAGGAAGCGCAGCGGCTGGAGGATTTAATTAGCTTATTTTAATACCGTAGGCGAATGCCTTCACAATACACTCACCCTCCGTGATGCACTTTTTTTACACGCCGCCTTTTTAATGGTTTTATATAAAGATTGTCCAATCAAGGCTTTCCATCGTCAGTGAGCTGTGAGACGCCTGCTTCAGTATGGCCGTCGTTCATCGCCTGACGGTTTTATGTGCAGTTTTAAGAGCTCGGCGCAAAGATAACCTTATAAGACAAATACATTAATTTGCTTATATAAATTTTTTGTGCCCGCTATGATCGTTTTACATTTAGCTTCACGGGCTAAGCTCTACAGGAATAACACGGTCTAGAGGTAATTGCAGTGTTTATGGAAACAAATGCAGCTTGAGGTTATATAAGGCCTATGAGTTGGGGGGAGGGGGGGTGGGGGTGGGGGGGGACACAGGGAGGTTAATTTCCTACCACCCAGCTGTTGTGATCCCGTGCAATTACTGTCTCTGCCAACCACAGCACGCAGTCCACCTTCATTCTCCTCGAATGGCTGGCAGCCACAGGAAATGGGCACAGCATCTAATCGTCCTTGAACAGGAAGTGGCCTCCTCCTCCTCCTCCTCCTCCTCCGACAAATAAATAAACAAAATGGAAAATCTTGGGTAACCTGAGAGACGAGGCTGGCTGTCGGACGCAGGCATTACTCACGAGCCTCTTGAGTTCGCTGTTGAACTCTGGGTAATAACCGCTCCTCGGTTTTCCGTGCGGACGCAGACCGGCTTTTAATTCGCTTAATTCCGTAATTATCGATTCCGCCCGCGGTGGGGCGGAAAAGGTCAGCGCGCTCTGCCGCCGAACTTCATAAAGCAGATTTATGAAATGGAAAAAAAAAAAAAACAAACTAACCGGGAGGTGGTGGGTTCGGGCTCCATAAAAGAGGACTAATTAGAACTCAAAGCCCACCCTCTGACACGCGGGCGTTCCGGTATGAGCGGGAAACACGGGCACGCGTGTGTTTGTACGCCGGCCGGCCGGCCGTCCCGGCGAGATTTGCTCCCAAACTCCTGCGACGTTGACCTTTCGAAAGGAGATCTCGTCGCGTTAACTTTGAGAACCGGTAACCGTTTCACAGGAAGGAAGGCGGTTGCGTACGCTCTTTGAGATGTGGATTTTATTTTATTTATTCCTGTTTGTCGGGGTCTTTTGAGTTTGCCTCCTTCATTGCGGTACCTGTCTGCCATCTTTTTTCTTGGTCATATCTGATTGGTTTTAGGAATTTGTTCGCATTTAGACTTCATGTACTGTAACTTCAGTTAGATTTTACTGTCTTTTGTTTCCGATTCATTTATTGGTTAAATGAATCATCCTGCCAGTTTCAATTCCAATGTGGCTGAGTTGACTCTAGGTGAAGTAATTTGGAAATGTTTTATTGATCAAAAGAGGTCGTCTGTCTATCTTTCCACCCTCTTGTCACCCGCCAGTCTTGCTGTTTTGGCGCCAGCTGTCAAAGCCTTTTTTAAATGTGAGTCATGATTTTTTTTTATTTAATTTTTTTCTTCAAATGAATGTATTTTTTATTTTTATTTTTTATTAAGATCTGTATCAAGGATATCGGGCCTTTGTTCCATGCCATTGAGCAAGGGCTGTTAACACTGGCACATCGAGGAGAAGTGTGAGCTGAGATATTTTCCACAGGACTCGAACCGCTCCCAAAAGGAACCTAGTTGAATATTTACAATGCCCCAGGGAGTCCACATTAGTCTCACTAATTCCGTCGATTCATGCGGAGTCGCGTTTGAAGCAGGCAAACACATCTGTAATGTTCGTTCCCATATTTCTCCCACCGGCTCGCCAGACAGGTTCTTTGCAGTTTTCATCGCATTCTGAGGACCGTTTTCCCCGGCGCTGCTCAAACGCTGCACGGCTACAGCACTCCCAAACGCTGCGCTATCAATCTCTAACCTGCCAATGGCATTGAGCTGATGGCTGGAGCAAGCTGGAGTGTGTACGTGTGTGCGTGTGCGTGTGAGTCTATGTGCGTGTGTGCGCATGTGCACATGTGTGCATTTGTTCGTGTTTGTCTATGTGTGTGTGTGTGTGTGTGGGTCTGCATACAGTAAGCACACACACACACACACACAAGGACACGACTCCTTGCACGTGACAGTTGATGCTTTTATTCGGACAGGAAGTGATGTAAGGAATTTCTCTCACTTCTGCTGACCTCATAGCTCTCCCACAGTGACCTGTGTGCAGAGGGGAGGCACCTCCCCACACGAGGAGGGGGGGGGGGTGGGGGATGTTCAGGCAGGTCAGAGTGGGGAGTGGGGGGTTTGGGACTAGGTCCAGGCAGGTCAGAGTGGGGAGTGGGTTTGGGGGGGTTTGGGACTAGGTCCAGGCAGGTCAGAGCCCACTGTGGCCACTGGCCTGGCCCGTGGGCGGGTCAGTGGGGTCACACTCTGGCAGCACAGGGACGAACGAGACAGGCCTGTCGTTCAGGATCAGCACTTTAGCGTGGCCTGGTGGGGTTGGGGGGGGGGGGGGGGGCAGGGGAGCAGGGGGTCTGACAGTCTTGCCCGTGGGACCCCCAGAGTCACAGTGATGCAGAGTCACACACACACACACACACACATCGCACTGATGCAACCCCACTGTTGTCAGGGCAACTGAACGTTCCACATGTAACACATGCACACACATCACTCACACACACACTCATGTCAACAGCAGCAGCTCTTTCCCACACTTTGTACTCAGTGGAAGTGGGCTACACACACACACACACACACATACACACACTCACACACTCGCTCATGTCACACTTTGTACTCAGTGGAAGTGGGCTACACACAGAATCACTCACGCCAGCAAACAGAAAGCAGTGCTTCATCACAGCAGGAGACGTACAGTCTGCATCGTGTTCTGCACTGCCTCAGACACATGAGAGAGAATTTATTAAGCTCCCGGTCACTTAGCCCACTTTATTAGCTTCTGCATGTCTGCTTCTCTCAATTTATTATTATTATTATTATTATTATTATTATTATTATTATTCCTGCCATTTCCCTTGTCCAAGGCACTGGCCTCAGAACTGGAGTTTGGTCCCCAGGTGCTGCACTGTGGCTGCCCACTGCTCCTAAGTAGCTAGGATGGGTCAAAAGCAGAGGACAAATTACCCCACGGGTTCAGTGAAGTGAAGTATAACTAATAGTTGGTAGCGTGCTCACTGATGGCCTCTTTACCTTCCTACCCTCCAGAAGATGGAGCTTCCATGTCTCTAAAGCACCAGGTGAAGAGACATGTGGCCACTCCCACTCTGATGTCACTGTAGGGTGGAGACACGTGGTCGAAAAGTATGGCAGACATGCAGGGGAGTTCTGGGAAGGGTAGTTTAAGGCACGGGGCAGGAGGAAGGATGTTGAAGTTTGGAATAGTGGAAACAGGGAGCATGCTTGTGTCCCGCTGCTAAGTCTTTCTTCTCTGACCACTCAGATATGGCCAACAGCAGCTGTGACGAGTGTGCCACTCAAAAAGTAGCAAGTGTCACAGGCAGGGATGTGTGTGTGTGTGTGTGTGTGCGTGTGTGTGTGTGTGTGTGTGTGTGTGTGTGTGTGTGCGTGTATGCGTTTGTGTGTGAGTGAGTGTGTATGGTGTGTGTGTGTGTAAAACCACAAGCCATTCTGACCCTTTCAGGCCATTGCATTATACATGGATAACCCACGCCCCGTGGTCCCATGGAGAAAAAAAGAAAAAGAAAAATGAAACCTTTTTCCCTTTCCCTGTTAAATCATTAATAACTTACACAGATTGTTCCTCTAAAATGTGATTTTGCAGGAAAGCAATAAGAGCGCGATGCTTTGTTCAGGTTATATTACATTATTGTCTGTGAGGAGCTTGGGTGGGCCTGGGGCAGGCAACAGTGGCACAGAGGAGGAAGGAGTGTGTGTGTGTGTGTGGGGGGTGAGTGTGTGTGTGTGTGGGGGGGGGGTTGCGTGTGTGTGCATGTGTAGGCGTGTGCGTGTGTGCCTGTGTGTGTGTGTGTGTGTGCGCCTGTGTCTTTTGGTGTGTGTGTCTGTGTGTACGCGCTCTTATTATGAAAGCCAGAATTCAGGCATGAATGCACGCCACCTCCACTCCCGACGCAGGTACGGCTCCGCAGGCCTATCGTATGCCAGCCCGGAGGCTGCTGTCCAATGGGGAGCAAGCGGAGAGGAAGCAGCCGTTCGGCGTGCGGTTCCTGCCCGGCTCTCGCCCCGGCTGCTGCCGGCGGCTCTGTGCTTTCCGGCTGTTTTTTTTTTTTTTGTGCCTTTTTTCACCCGCGGAGCTCAGCACGAGCCTTTCTGTGGGGAGCAGGCGCCGGCCGCCGTCAAACCAAAACCCTTCGTGGTTACACCACGACGGCTTTGATTCAGCTTCAGATTCGAGGAGCCCGGTTTCTCAGCTTTTAGCCGCTCCGCGCGTTTACTCCAGAGTCAAACCGTGCCCTCCCGCCGCAAGCACTGATGTACTTTCCGTTTGTGGCTCCTTATCGGACGCACTCTAACACGGACTTTCCGCAAACGCTGCTCTTTTTTAAACACCGCTGATCCTTTTCCACGAAGGAGTCGGTTTACCCGTAACTAACTCTGAAATGCAGCGCAGAACAGATGCAACTCAGGTGACATTTTGTGTGTCTCCCTCGTCAGATTTTCACGTGCCCTCAGGCTCCATTTTGCGTTTAAGCGGGAAACGTGCCGGTAACCTAGCGATGCACTTGGGTAACCTAGCGATGCGCCTGGATGCGGATCCGCCGTGTTGCTGAAACAGAGATGGCGGTAGCGGCGGGCCGCGCGTGGCGTCGTTCGCGAGTGTTCCGGCAGCTTCTCCGCCACTCAGCTGTGCGCGGAACGCAGAACTGCCGGAGCCCAAACACCCCCCCCCCCCCCACCCCCCACGAACCACACCCCCCCACCCCCGCTTCCCCCCGCCGTTCCCTGCCCAAATTATCCCCAGCACTACCCGCTACTTCCCCGTGCTTAGCGCCAGATGGAGGGGGGGATTGCTTTTTTTGAGCCTTATTCATTGTGACTTGTCTTTCATTAGCACTCTAATTTCTACGTCGGGAAACATAACTGCCGTGAGCAGAGGGTACGAAACTATTACCGGAATATGCAGGTTATCATCCAACCCTCTCTTCTTCTGATTCCTTGCCATTTTTTTCCACCTGATACCGCCAAGGAGCTGTCTAGCTGATATGTGTGTACCCTACTGAAAATTGCTGGGATTCTAAGCTGGTTTAGGATGGTTTAAGCTGTGTCTTACACACTTCTGGCTGGTCGTAGCTAGTCTGTGGCTGGTCAGAACTGGTCTGTGGCTGGTCAAAGCTGGTTAAAGCTGGTTAAGCTGGTAGAGTAAGCTGGTGGTCGAACTAGTGCAGAAGTTGACTGTATAAGCTGGCCAGCTGGTGAACATGTGGTTGACTAGCTAAAAGTCTTGAAAACAGAGCTTACACCAGCTTGACTAGGCTGGTTTAAGATAGATTTTTCAGCAGGGTACTGTATGTACATCGCAGTGCTTGCCAGGTAGATACACTATATCTAACTTAAACTGAATATATAACTTACTTAAGGATTTCAGGAGCAGTGATATTGGTTGTACACCCATGCATATTTTTCTCAGTGTTTGACAATAAATCCATGGTCACATGCTCATGCCGACCAGCCATGTGGTATAGAGTTAAAGCAGCTATTGTAGATAATGCTAATTAACTGCAAGTTAAGCTGTGTACTGAACAAAACACCGTAAGTACAAAAGTCCCGAAGTTGAAAACTGCGTTCTTCTGTCAGCATTTGCTTTGAAAGAGTGTTACGTTTATTGCGACTTTAAAAGACAGCAGACGGTTGTGTGAAGTCAATTTACGGAGATTAACTGCCAGGCTCCTTGCAAATTTCCGCCAGTGTTAGCCCCCTTTTAAACTGACTGCTGCGTGTGAATAAGACAGATTAGAAACCTGGAGAACTACTCTAAACCCAGAGAAGAACGATGAGCTCTGTGTAAAGTGCCTGTGTACAGGAAAATGCCTTCCCCCACCGCGCAGAAGCTCCTGTGAACAGACAGGTTATACCTCTCCTTTACGGGACGTCCTGGCAGCAGGGCACGCATACAGGTGAAGAACAGACAGCGGTCGGTGCCCCCCCCCCCCCCCCCCACCACCCCCCCCGGCGATCGATGGTCCCATGCAGGGGAAACCGATTTGGGCCCTTGGCTGGCAGAACATGGCCGCTTAACCTCCCCTCACCCCCCTGGCGTGTGTCTGCAGAGGGCTTCTCACCACTCCGCCCGCCCCCGCCCCCCCACGCCACAGATTAAAGGCGGTCAAACCGCGCGACGCGGTTTCCCGAAGTCTCTGAACCACGGGGGTGAGCGTTCGCGGGGGTCGGCCCGAGCGTGTTTTGGGTCGGCGCGCGGCGCTGGCGTCCGCGCTAATGGAATCATAGTACCGGGCGCAGGGGCGACAGCTGTTTCCGCGGGCAACCGCTACCCCAACTGTTTATGCTACAGTGACTCGCCATTGGTCGAGCCCAGAGCGTCAGTTGAGGTGTTTCTTTTTTTCCTATTTTTAATTCATTTATGTATTTTATTTTGTATTGGTGTGAAGCAACTTGGCTTAAAGCACGAGTGCGCCCCCTATGAAGAGTGTGAGGTATAGCAGCATGCAGGCCTGTGTCTGTGATGTATGGCCACAGGCACAGAGAGGCGATAGGGTCCAAGTTTAGAGTGGCTGGAGTGACAGAAGCACTCTGATTGTGAAAGGGCTGTTGTGCGTTTGTGGCGTGTTTCATTCTGACAGATGAATTACACAGCAAGAATTGAATTAGACTTATGTTTTACTTTCCTTGGCTTTTTGCTGCCTAGCGGTAAAGTTTAATTCCAGTGGGAGTCACACACGCGTATGCGTACAGACACACACGCACACGCACACACACACACACACACACACACACACAGTCTCACACACACACACACCACACACACACGCATGCGTACAGACACAAGCACACACGCACACACATGTGTACAGGCACACACACACACACACACACAATCTCACACACATGCACACACACACACACACACACACAGTCTCACACACACGTACACACACACACACACACACGCATGCATACACACCTGGATTCAATAAAGCCTATCAAATCATCGTAATGAAAAGTGTTTTTCATCCATTTGTTCATGCTTTTGCCCATTAATTAAAAATGCTTCCTAAATTAATACAGGGCTCTGTCATTTTTTTCTGTCATCTTCTTTTGTATTTCCACCATATACAGAGAACATACAAAAGTATCATTGTGACAGTGTCTCTGAAAAACGCACTATGTGAATAAAATTGAATTGAACAGGACCGTTCCCCTGTAAAATGGCTTGCTAGAAATGATTGAATCCAGGTGAACACTTGATTAGTGCATGGTATGGCCTAATTCAAAGATGGGTTGTTTTTGCTTGAATAACGTTCTCTCTAACGAGCACGCACTGTGCTTTAACACAGGGGTAGGGCTGGTATTGAGTCACTCACTGTGTAAATGAGGTGCACCGCTGTTTGTGGGGCTGTTTAACTGACCAGCTAATTGTATGTGTTTTCAAGGATATGAGTCACATCTAGGACCTTGCTTTTTTTTCTATTCATTTATGCTTTTGCACAGAGAAGCGATGGTATAAGAAACAATTAGTGCAATCAGGGACACGGAGTGGGGGGAACTGGGACACACTGTCCCCGGCCCAGGCCCAAGGGGGGCCCAGGATACGGAGTGTAACTATTTTTAATTTGTTACAAAATACATTGCCATGATAGGAGCCGTGATATCCCAAATTATTTGGTCCCGGGTTTGAGAATTCATAGCTGCAGCCTTGAGTGAATTGATTATAAATAATAGTTTTTTTTCTCCAGCTCTTGTAGTGAGTGAATCAGACCAGAAATGCAGTTTCAGTAAGTCGAGTGTTTTTACAACATAAAATCATTATATCCAGTGTGCCGTCTGTAAAATAATATGAGGAGCCAGTGATGGGCGAATAGCAAGCAGTTGTTGACAAGCAGCTTAGCTTAGCATCGTCCCACATCTCCACAATGGCTTCTAAAGCGAGGAGGAAGATGGGAGGAAGAGCCCTCCGTAACGACAGGCCAGAGGCGCAGTCGTGCCAGATGTTCCTCGGCCTAATACTGCCACCCCCCCCTCCCCCCTCGGGCTCAGCCGCGATCGCGGCGGATGAAATAATTAGCGGCTTCAGGTCCCCGGGGGCGCCGCGGAGCATCCAGCCACCAGAGAAGCTGTGAAATTGAGGCGGGCGTAGATATCCCTGACGGGCTTGCCCAGGCACTACCCAGGGAGAGGCGTGCGTGGTGGTGGTGGGTGAGGGGGGGGGAGCGGGGGGGGGGTCACCTGAGACACATCCAGCCCTCTGCTGATTGGAACATTTGACGTGGTGATGATTGGAGAGCGATTGCCAAGGGAACGGTGGATGCGGGTTTGGATGGCACTGACTCCCTCGGAGAGCGTCTCTCTCTCTCCTCCATGTGAAACGAACCCGATGCCGGTCTGCGAAGACACGTAATCTGGGGGAAGGCTTTTGGTTGCTGTTGCACCTTTCATGTCAGCCTAGCAGTATCAAGGTTTTGCTTCTTTTTTTTTTTAAATGGCAGAATGAAGGGCAATTTGAAGCCCAGAGGAAGTGTCTGATTGGATGTATAAAGCTGCCTCTGAAGGCCCCCGTGTGTGCTTGGTATGGCCACCTGAACATGCATTTGAATTCTCAAAAGGATGTAACATTTGTACTGAAGTCATAAAAGGCTATTTCAGCATCCCGTTAGATAAAGATCTGAAATGATTGTTGCAAGTTAAACTACGAACACATCTTCAGTCATAATCCTGGGAGCCTACAGTATGTGGATGAACCTGCATGGGCTGCAGCATCAGTATTTATCTTGCTAGAAAGCTTCAGTGCAAAATTGGCTGCAGGTGCCAAAAAACTGAGGTTTTATCCAACAAAGTAACCAATATGGCCCTGTAGGGAACCCTAAGGCAGTTGGGCAGACCTCTTTGAAGAGCACAAGAACATCTTTTGGTCAGTGAAGACATACCAGAGTTCGAATAGATCCCACAGCCGAGCTCTGGCTGGGAATATTTGCTACAGAAAAAAAAAAAAGAAAAGAATAATTTCTGCTTCAGTGCGGCGAGCAACGGTTCATCATAATGCACGGGACGTCAGGCTGGGCCTCGCTGTATTCTGAGCTAATTGTGTTAATGCTCAACAGGCCTCGCAAGTTGCCTTGGGTAAATACATCAGCCAAATAGTAAAGTTTGGGAGGGGGAGTAAAATCCCTGTCAGCAGCGAGGAAGTGAATTTGAAGAAGTTGGCGTGAGAAGTCTGCGGTAAACAATCGCGCAACGGCGGCGGGTCTCGATTGATGAATAATTTAAAAGTGAACAGAAATGGATTTAATAAATATACATCCACCCTGCCATGTTTCATTAGCACGCCGAACCGCTGCGACGATTAAGAGGATCTGAAATGCTAGAAATGAAGAAAACCTCAGCGGACAGCGATGTGTGTGCTCTCTGCATACGGCATTCTAACCCGCGTAATGAAGGAGCTGTGGATGGAACACGGAACCCAAGCATTTCGCTTTGTAACTGTAAACTAGTCTGTCACGAAGGTTAATGTATAAAACAACGGCAGGCCAACCGCATTTTGTACAGTGACAAACTTATTTTGAAGAAATTGTTTCAGACAAGCCCAGACAGACCCTGTTCTGTATTTTTTTTTTTTTTTCATCCTTTATTCGCTGTAGTTTTTGCTGAGGAATTCAGTTTGAGAAATGTTGGTGGAAAAAAAAAAAACAGCTGTCACAGGTAAAATATAGGTTTGTGTTAGCTTCATATTTGCAATGAATTGTGAGAAGTCGTGCTATTCTAAAGGGAAAGTGTAATGTAAAAATAGCTTGAAACAGCAAACTTCATAAGACCAGAAACCCTCAGCTGTCAATATTAAAAATGGAGAAGGTCAGAGACTCATAAACTCCAAAAAAAAAAAAAACTCAATTTTTTACAAAGATCAAAGATCCAGAACAATATTCAGAAATATCAGTCACAGGTGGAACTTTCCTCCAGTGATCTTCAGTCAGTCTTGAACTACAAATGACCACTGTAGGCTTTGTGTGGTTGCAGACCAATCAAGAGCCTGCAGAATATAGAGGAAGCCAACTCCTTATCTCAGCATCCAGGGGCCTAAACCCACCCTTCCTCTCAGCCAATCGCATTCTGTGTGACCCGTCATTCAATGCTTCTAGAGCACTCTGCTCTCACAGCACCAGAGCATTCACTGCAGAAACTTCCTGAAAGAAGAATTGGATAGCACCACAATCCTCATTAAGACCTCATTAAAACAAGGGCCTGCATTTAATTAAGACCTGTCTTTAAATTTAAATGACAAATAAACGCAAGTGTGTGTTTTCTTCCTCACAAACACTGTATACGTTCAAGTTATTAACTTATCAAGTTATCAAACTGTGTTTGTGAATGAATAAATAGTTAAAAATGTGCTCACACGTGCAGTACAGTATTTGTGAGGGAACGTCGAAGAAAAATATTGATTGAAGTCAGGATGACATCTGAATGCCATGGATGTGGTTTTGTGGACTTGCTTTTTGTTCAGCTGGAGGCGAGAGTGTTTTTCTTCATAAACATTACAGAAAAACCTTCCTAGCTGAACCCCAGTCTCTGTGCAGCATGGCGACTGTTTTTGTTTTTATTATCTCTGGCAATATTTAGAAGATTTTAGTCTTTTGTAAATTAGACTATAATTCTTTACACTGTAGTAGTGCTTTCCTATTGAGTTCTCCGGTTCTGGAAACTGGTATCAAAATGAATTTTCAATCAAACCCTGCGTCACCAAACCAACACTGTCTGTGACTCAACATGTATGACATACTGGGGGCAAAAGCAAGGGATTATGGGAAATAAGATTCCTGGTCACCAAAACAACAGTTTTATTTCTTTTTTTTTTTCTTCACTGCAAGACGGAATAATATGTGCGAGGCTGACAGGTTTAAAGGCTCAGTTCCTGAGACATTTAGTAGCATCATTGTATTCAGAGCAGCCAGGCACTCTCGGGGCGTGACAGTCAGTCGTAATGTGGAGTGTTATGAGATTCGTGCGCGTCTGACGCGGCGAGGTAATCCTTATCCTTATTGTGCAGCGCGCAGCCTTCCCCCCGCGGTTATCTGGAATGGCCGATGCGCCTCTTCTCCTCGCCGTCCCGCCATAACTGTCACCCTCGCGCGGTCTTCCCGCTCGGCAGGTGATCGTATTTTGTGTACGGACGGCGTGTTGTTGAGGCGGCAGCTTCTGTGCCGCTATCCAGCGCCGTTCGCCAGGCTGCGTGGTGTACCGTATACAGGAATACAGCACAGTACTTCCCCAGATTCATCCATCCATCCATCCATTATCTATACCCGCTTATCCTGAGCAGGGTTCATTCATTATCTATACCCGCTTATCCTGAGCAGGGTCCATCCATTATCTATACCCACTTATCCTGGGCAGGGTCCATCCATTATCTATACCCACTTATCCTGGGCAGGGTCCATCTATTGTCTATACCCGCTTATCCTGGGCAGGGTCCATCTATTGTCTATACCCGCTTATCCTGAGCAGGGTCCATCCATTATCTATACCCGCTTATCCTGAGCAGGGTCCATCCATTATCTATACTCACTTATCCTGGGCAGGGTCCATCCATTATCTATACCCACTTATCCTGAGCAGGGTCCATCCATTATCTATACCCACTTATCCTGGGAAGGGTCTGTCCATTATCTATACCTCTTTATCCCAGGCAGGGTCCATCCATTATCTATAACCTCTTATCCAAAACATGGTCCATTCATTATCTATACCCGCTTATCCTGGGCAGGGTCCATCCATTATCTATACCTCCTTATCCCAGGCAGTGTCCATCCATTGTCTATAACTGCTTATCCTAAACAGGGTCCATCCATTATCTGTACCCGCTAATCCTGAGAAGGGTCGCGAGAGGTGCTGGAGCCTATCACAGCGTGCATTGGGGCGAGAGGCAGGAATGCACCCTGGACAGGCCGCCAATCTATCGTAGTACCCAGATTCAGCGGGACGGAATGAAAGCTCCCTCCCTCATCCCCCCCCCCCCCCCTCCACCCCACCCCTTCCAACACTAGTACTGCCCGTGGGACTCCGCAGAATTAATGTCTTCCCAGAGCCTATTCGAGATCTCTCACCGCCGCTTTGACACTTAATCAGCCCCCCCCCCCCACCCCGCCCCCCCCCAGAACATCCTTACTAAAGCACAAGCGGTTTTACAATTTATTGTTGAGTGCACCATTATATTAGGAGCAGAGGGTTTGCGCGTGACTTGATAAGAATATAGATTGCCACGGCGTGCGTGTGGGTTCCTCGTTCTCATTCCACTCTGATTACATCTGTCGCGCGGCTGGGCTATATCTTTTAGACGTCAGATTTCTGGTATTTACATCCCTGCGCTCAGCATTAAAACAAATTATTATTGATTCCGGGCACGTCGAACGTACGATGGGCTGCATCACATTACGAACGATGCACAATAACTCAAGAAGAAGAAGAAGAATAAGAAGACAAAAAAATACCCCACTGAATCAACGAGTCAAATTGCATTAAGCCGAGGGAACGGGGGAGCGAACGGCGACATGCGCCGATGTGGGCGGCGGCCGTCTTGCTGTTCCGTCCAATCGCTCTTGATGGAACTCAAAGGCAAGAGAGCGAGGCAATCAGACTCCAATTTAAACGCCGGTCCCTTTTCCGTGCCGCCGCGGTGGCGACGTCTTTCATACATAATAAACGCGAGACTGATGTGCTCCCGCCGCAAGCGCGACGCGCAACGCGCGGGAACAAATTGCGACGTGTTGCGCCGGCGGGGACGAACGCGCGTCAGCGTATGGTAATGCGCACGGGGCGGCGGACGCGATGGCGGATGTGACACTGTGGCCCGCGTGGGTACTCTTTCCCCTGTAGAGTTCACACAGGGACTGGTGATATAGGGCAGGAGGAGGTCATAGCACTTCCCTGTAGGTTCATAGAGGGACTGGTTCTATAGAGCAGGAGGAGGTCATACTGTAGCACCTCCCTGTAGGGTTCACACAGGGACTGGTCCTATAGAGCAGGAGGAGGTTATAGCCTCTTCCCCGTAGGTTCACACAGGGACTGGTCATATAGAGCAGGAGGAGGTTATAACCTCTTTCCTGTAGGTTTCACACAGGGACTGGTCATATAGAGCAGGAGGAGGTCATAGCCTTTTCCCTGTAGGGTTCACACAGGGACTGGTCCTATAGAGCAGGAGGAGGTCATACTGTAACACCTCCCTGTACATTCATACAGGGACTGGTGATATAGGGCAGGAGGTCACAGCTTCTTCCCTGTAGGTTCACACAGGGACTGGTTGTATGGAACAGGAGGAGGTTATAGCCTCTTCCCTGTAGGTTATTACAGGGACTGCTCATATAGGGCAGGAGGAGGTTATAGCCTCTTCCCTGTAGGGTTCACACAGGGACTGCTCATATAGGGCAGGAGGAGGTTATAGCCTCTTCCCTGTAGGTTCTTACAGGGACTGGTCATATAGAGCAGGAGGAGAGCATTACACTTTCCTTAGGTTCATACAGGGACTTGTGATATAGGGCAGGAGGTCACAGCCTCTTCCCTGTAGGTTCACACAGAGACTGGTCCTATAGGGCAGGAGGAGGTCATAGCACTTCCCTGTAGGGTTCACACAGGGACTAGTTGTATAGAGCAGGAGAAGGTCGTAGATACTTTCTCTGTCCTATGAGGTGGGTGGGGTTTAAAATACTATTTTTCCTGTCCTACAAGGTGGGTGAGATTTGAAGAGGTCATGAAGTCCCAGATTTTTTCTTCCTCCTCCTCATCTTCTTCTTCTTTGTAGTAGCATTAGTGGCAGTAGTAGCAGTAGCGGTAACAGTAGTAGTGGTAGCAGTAGTAGCAGTAGAATTAGTGGCAGTAGTAGCAGTAGAGTTAGTAGTAGCAGTAGTACTAGTAGTATTAGTAGCAGTAGCAGTAGTGGTAGCAGCAGTAGTAGTCATACTTTTATTTATTTATTTATTTAACTGTTGGTTATCCAAGTGTTTATGCACACATAGATAGGCATGAGCATGCATTGTCACAGCCCAGGTCAAGCGTGCGACAGACTCGTAATATCTAGGGAGAAATATGGAAAGATTCCTGAAAGACTGAGACGGATCAGGGGACACGTGGATTCATTTGCTCTCTCTCCTGATCCCACTGCGTTGCGATTCTGAAATTTATCCGTTTCTGTAATACTGCACCATTTTCCATGCTTGAGCTAGCTGAGGCTCTGGACGTGGACAGCTTAAGCAAATGACAACAGCGCCGTGGAAATGCCCTTAAGTCAGATCTTGGAAGTGGCAGCTTTGAGTGGAAGCCTGTTTTTTTTCCTTCTCCTTTTTAGAGAACAATATTCCCCAGCAGCACTCCCCTTTCCTGAAACCCAGCCAGCCAGTGCCTAACTGCGTGCTACATTACCTACAGGACTCTTATGGAGGTGTAGAGAAGCAAGCAGCCGAAAATTGGCTGGGACGAGCCATTAATCCCCCGCCCCCCCCCCCGCAACACCCCCCTCCCCAGCCCACCCCCATGGAAGTGCCCTCCACCTGTGCTTCTCTACGCCAGGTGACTTCCAGACGGCTGCTGAAAAATCATTTCCATTTTCAGCAAGGTAATTCCACCCCCTAATACCCACCCCCCCCACCCAACCCCCAACAAAAACGTGAAGGGCCTTCCTAATGGGAAAGGAAAGAGGATGGAAAGGGGGGGGGTGGGCAGGTAACGGAAGGTATAATTGATTGCGACCGTCAGGGTATGCGACTGAGATTCATGGTGCGGGCCGGGCGAAGGGACACGGCGAGCTTTAAGCATGAAGGATACCGCGTGACACTCTGACACGCCGGGGCGGGGGTGGGGGGGTGGTCGGTGGGGGGTCCTGTAATTGATGGCCGGGGGAGGCCTGGCGCTATAGATCCAGTGTGGGAATGATAACGAATTATTTAAATCGCGACTAGCCCCCCCCCCCCCACCCCCCCCACCGTGTATGTGTGTCCGCCCCAGGATCCCCCGCCATTCGCGGTCGCACGACAGGAGAAGATCGTGGCGACAGAACCCATTTCGCTCGACACGGGCACGTCGTTCGTCGACCGACCGAAGCGTTTTTTGACACGTTCCGACCCGACCAGCCAAGTCAATGAATTTGATTGATGAAGAGCGCTTTCTAACGGGTCACTTTTTGGGGGCACAGTTTGGGCCGGACGAATAAAGCTTGAGGAGCTTACGGAGCTTCTATCCTTGCTTGTTTCGTGCCGGATGAGACTGGATCATTTGCTACACCGTCAGCACCTGCAGCACCGCCTGCGCTTTCTCGCCGGTGTCGGGAAAGCCTCACGGCGGGATCAGCTGTCAGGCGTTAATTCCACGTTTGATTGAACTGTTCTGGGCTCTCTCTGGGTGACTTAGCTTCCCGTGAAACGTGGGATCACGTGGGCTTTTTCCGAACGCTCCTAAATCCCTTTCCTTCTCAAAACGCGCTTCTTTACCTCCACGGCTAGGCTCCTGGGCCAGACATGAAAGGGGGCCCACCAGAACTTCTCCCACCTTTCGGACGTGCAACTCTCCAGGCCTAATTAAATGATTCCCAGGTCCTTCTTTTGGAGGGACAGCTACAAGGGGGTGGAGAGATTCAAGGTCAATAGACCAAGGATAGTGGAAGAGAGAGAGAGAGAGAGAGATAAAAAGGTGGTTTTATAACTGCCTGCTAGAATGCCTGTACCTTTAGCTTTCAAACGTCTGGACTGGCGGTTGGTCGTAGCGTTCCTCCCGGTGAAATTACTCGACCGTCTCTTTTTTTACGGATGAAAATCCTCCACAGAATCTTCTGCTCTTCGGATTTAATTAAATTCCAAGCCGGCCGAACACATTTACAGGTTTATTGTCTACACCTAGGATTGAATGACAAACAGAGTAGCCTATTTATCATGATTTAACTGCTGGGGTCCAGTTGGGTTATGGACAATATCAGCGTTTTGTATTGGAGGATACAAGTTTGCAATTTGTAATTTTTTTTTTTTTTTGTTGTTGATGAAACCGCCATTATTAAGTTCCCCTTGATGTACTTTGGGCAGAATCTTGTTCTCTTATTGTGGACAGTGGAGGTATTTGAATATCATGTCCTCCATATCAGCCCAAATACACTCACTCAGTCTCTGATGTCTATTGCTCGTGGCAGTTTGAATTTTTCCTGAGAGTACCAGCAATTCAAATTCAAAAACACCAAAAGCCATGATTATCCACATGCCCCATGGTTATTCTCCATTGTGCTGTTATAACTGTGTAATATCACGGTTATAAGCCAGTCAGCTGCCATTTTCACTTTGGTGTAAACACAGCCCATTGCACCTTCTCCTGTGCCGATGGAAAGCATTATCTTCACCCTCCCAACAGAGAGAGAGAGAGAGGGAGAGAGAGGGGAGAGAGAGAGAGGGGGAGAGAGAGAGAGGAGAGAAAGAGAGGGGGGGAGAGAGAGAGAGAGAGAGAGAGGGAGAGAGAGAGGGGGGAGAGAAGGAGAGGGAGAGGGGAGAAAATGCGGTCTGGCAGTGAGGTGGATTATGGGTAATGAGGCATGGGACATGGTGTTCAGTCCCGCCAAGCGTTCTCCGCCACGGCCTGCTGGCTCACGCGCTCGCTGAACCGCGGAGGCCAGGATTAGCCAATGGCAGAGATCCTGAGACAGGGAGGAGGAGGGGGCACACACACCCGCTGACAGCACACACAGCCATCACACACACAAACACACTTCCCCTGACAGCACACGCACACACACACAGCCATCACTCACACATACACACACACACAGCCATCACACACGCACACACACACAGCCATCACTCACACATACACACACATGCACACCCTTACAGCACACACACACACACACACACACACAGCCATCACTCACACATACACACACACAGCCATCACTCACACATACACACACATGCACATACACAGACACGCACACACAGACAGGCATACACATACACACACACACACACACAGGCACATGCACACACACACACATGCAGGCACACACACACACAAGCACAGGCACACACACGTGCAAGCGTTCGGTCAGCACAGCTTATCTGTGTGCTGTACGGTTCTTTGATAACCAGCGGAGCATTAAGCAGTGCCCACACTCACACACAGGAGAGGGAAGAGGGGCAGTGTGGGGGGGGCAGGGGTGGGGGGGCTTAAAGGCCGAAGTGTATCTCCACTCAGAACACTCAGAACACTACCCCTACCCTTCCCAAAATAACCCCCTCCATCCACTTCCAGCTGCAGGACTGCTCAGATAACCCTTTCCCATGGCACCCTGTTCAGTACGCCCTCCCCCCACCCCCACCCCCCCACCCCCCCCTC
>NC_049203.1:66844868-66876654 GCF_013347855.1 Anguilla anguilla | reverse complement strand
CCCCCCCCCTTCCGCCCCCGCCCCCGCCCGTAATAGATGAGCTCTGGCAGGAAGCAGGCTCCCCGTTTTAGGAGTGACACCTCCGCAGATGGGCTGTCTTTCCGTCCCGGGGGGGCGGCTGCTACGTACGTCACACGGGCATCGTGGGTAATCAAAGAAACGCGTCCCCCCACCCCCCTGCCTCCCGGCACAGCGTGCTGCCAGCGGCGGGGTGTGGCTTAACGCTCAGGCGTGGAGGGGGGGGGGGGGGAGGTTCGTGCCCTTGAGGACGTGCCTCAGATGATGTTGCTGCTGCCCCCCCCCGCTCCCCCCTCCCGGATCGCCGTTGTAGGTCCGATGGGCAGAGTGCCACGGGACGTCCAGCATTTGGTAACGCAGGGGGGGCGGAGGGTTGGAGGGTCTCCTTTTGTGTTCTCGTTTCGGCTTCACTGTTGCATTAGCATCTGTTTCGGCAGCACCGTACCTCCCCCCCCCCCCCCACCTGCACGTTTCCGCGGCGACGGCGGCGGGCGGGAGATTTATTGGAATGCGCGGCGGCGGCGGCGGTGGCGGCGGTAATATAAACCGCCCTCCTTCGCCAGGCCGCGACTCCCGCGTAATCTCGCCAAGCGGGCCCTGGGGGCACAATAACCGCTTATTGCTGCTGCCTCCACTTTATAAACCCCCCCCCCCTCCGCGTCCCCCCCCCCATCCGCCACCCCCCGCCCCCCCCCCCCCCTCCCGCCCGCCGCCCACCGCTAACCCGCGCTAACCGTTATTGAAAACACGGGCGTCCGTCATTGATCACACCTGTCCCGTCCGGCTTTTTCGATTTCTCCCCTTTATTCAGCTGCGGGGAAGGAAGGAAGGAAATAAATAAATAAATAAATAAATATAAAACTGCGCGCACGCTCCCCGCTGCGCGTAATCTAATAACAGATTACCAGGGATTGTTTGAACAAGCTCTCATTTGTCTTTTTAGCCCCCGTAGCCTCTGAGCTTGCTTTTATTTATTTATTTTTTATTTTATTTTTTATTTTTTTCTTTCTTTTTCGTTTTCCATTCCGGGGGAGTGTGAGAAAGTGAACGGGGGTGGGAACGATGGCTTGCCTCCTGTTTGATAATTCTAATGAAAAAAAGAAAGGAGAAAAAAAAAAGGGGGGATCAGTTGGGGAGAGCCGCCATTATTTGACTCTGCAGAGGAGGCTCTAGAGTTAGATAAAGGGGGGGGGAGGGGGGAGGGGGGGTGACTCACTCGCAGGGAACACACACGGGGTCCTGGATCGTTGGTTTCGGATGAGGGACCGTCCTCAGTCCCTGATACCGGCTCCGCCGTGCCCCCCCCCCCCCCCGCGCCGGAGGTGGCCCCAGCCCCCGCTCCCCCCCCCACGCCGGAGGTGGCCCCGGCCCCCGCTCCACCCGACCTGCCGTTTGACAGTTTGCCGTGTGACAGGCTCCAGTCGGGCGTGACCAGATCCAGGGAAGGACTTGTCACTCCTGTCACCGTGGCGACTCCTCTGTCCGCGACGACGATGTGGCTTTGAAACCTAACCCCCCCCCCCCCCCACCTCCCACCCCAACCCCTACCTTGCTCGCGGTCTTCAAGCTCGACCGACGAAACATCAAAAAATAAGCCGCCGTCTTCGCCCTGTGGAAGGGTAGGCCCGACCACCGGGCCGGCACCACCGCTGGCTCGAGTCCATAGCTTTGCTTGTCTTTCCCCCTCCCCTGCTCTCTTTAATCCGGCCAAGTGGAGCCATTTTGTTTCCGGGTGAGATCGCGGGGCTTTCCGTTTGGCTGTGTGAAGTCTCGCGGAGTAGAGGAGAGGAGAGAGGGATGAAGAAGACTTTGTTTGTTTTCCGGAAGCTTCCTCCCGTGCGCCGGGCGTGTCTTCGTCGGCGCGCGCGGTGGACCGGGCCTCAGCGGCGGGCGGGGGGTGTGTGTGCGGGAGGCCCGCGCCAGCGAGCGGGTAGCGGGCACCTCCGGGGGCGCAGCGGGCAGTGCCAGCTGACGGAGCAGATGGCGCAGGACCCGGGCGGCGGAAGGTGTTTGATGGGTGGAAATGGCTGTGGTTAATTACTTGTCAAGTCGGTTGCCGGGGTGCCAAAGGGGGGGGGGGTTGGAGTGAAGGGGGGGGGGAGTGGGGCTTGTCTGTTCCTGTGCCTGGGGCCTCTCCTCACCCCCCCTCGCCCCCTCGCCCCTGGCAGGCCGGGCCATCCGGTGCGTCTGCATTTCACAGCTCGCCGGGCGGCCATTGACGCTCTCCCCGGTGCGCCGCACTTTGCCCCGGCGGCCATGTTTGTTTGATGCCCGCGCCGCCGCCACCGCGGCCTCCTGTACAGCCGAAACCCTGGCCTGCGTCCCCTCCAGCTCCGCGCTGCCAAACCAGCCATCGAGCCAGTGGGCCTCCCAAAGCCTGTACACAGCGGCAAATAGTGCTCATTCAGTAAAAATAACAAATAAAAAGTCTTTTATTTCATTATTTAAACAAACAAAATTAAACGTATTTTTCTATGAATAAGGTAATACTGTTATAGACAATGAGTGTGTGTGTGTGTGTGTGTGTGTGGGGTGGGGGGGAGGGGGGTGTAGTACAAGATATGTGTATCAGGCCTGGAGATTGCTGCTGCTGTTACTGAATGTGTCACACGCGAATTCAGTCATGTTCACCTTATCGCTGATCTTATCCATGTCAGGCTGGCTGTGGGCAGGTCCTCCACAGAGAGCCTTTGCGTGTGTGTGTATGTGTGTGTGTGTGTGTGTGTGTGTGTGTGTGTGTGGGTGTGTGCGTGCTGTGTGTGTGTGTGTGTGTGTGTGCGTGTGTGCGTGCTGTGTGTGTGTGTGCGTGTGTGCATGTGCGTGCTGTGCGTGTGTGTGTGTGTGTGTGCATGTGTGTTTGTGTGTGTGTGTGTGTGCGTGCTGTGTGTGTGTGTGTGTGTGCATGCTGTGCCGTCACTGATGCCCCTCCCCCCTGTCTCAGCAGTATGCGCCGGGACGGAGAACAAGCTGAGCACGCTGTCGGACCTGGAGCAGCAGTACCGCACCCTGCGCAAGTACTACGAGAACTGCGAGGTCGTCATGGGCAACCTGGAGATCACCAGCATCGACCGCAACCGTGACCTGTCCTTCCTCAGGGTAGGAGCAAGCGCACGCGCGAGAGAGCGCTCACACACACACACACACACGCACGCACGCGCACGCGCGAGAGAGCGCTCACACACACACACACACACGCACGCACGCGCACGCGCGAGAGAGCGCTCACACACACACACACACACGCACGCACGCGCACGCACGAGAGCGCTCACACACACACGCACACGCACGCACGAGAGCGCACGAGAGAGCGCTCACACACACACACACACACACGCTGAGAGAGCGCTCACACACACACACACACACACGCGCGCGCGCACGCACGAGAGCGCACACACACACACGCGCACGCTGAGAGCGCGCACACACACACACACACGCACGCTGAGAGCGCGCACACACACACACACGCACGCACGAGAGAGCGCTCACACACACACGCACGCACGCTGAGAGCGCACACACACACACACGCGCACGCACGAGAGAGCGCTCACACACACATACACACGCACGAGAGCGCACACACACACACACACGCACGCACGCACACGCACGCACACATGTGTACACACCGCGTATCACTGCAGGGTTATCGAGTTCCATTACCGAGGTCAGCGGAAATGGAATGTTCTAGAATGCCACTGTAAAACCACGGAGGAGAGACCATTGTGCTGCAGGCTGCACTTCCAGCAGGGACATTCGAACGCCCCCCCCCCCCCGGGGAATATATAATTAAGTAGCTGCAAAACCTTTCAACTTGAAACCTAGTTGAACAAATCCTCAATTATACGACTGAACCAAAGTCACGCAAGCAGCAATCGGAGTGTTTTATCGTAGAACCAAACAATACAGTATAATAATAATGTGAGCATGGGTCACCATGCCGACCCCCCCCCTCCCCCCCGCCCCCCATTGGAAAAAAAGCCTTTTCTTGTATTTCAGTCTTTAATGTATCCGTATACAATATCTGGATCCTTGCATGCTGATTATCTTAATGGGGTTCCACAAAAACCTGGCACCAGAAAGTGGTTTTCACCGTTCCTTGTGCGCACCAGATTTTTAAAATTGGGCCCTGGCATGGGGGATCACATATTATAGTGCCATGCGTAGGGGTGGGGGGCGGGGGGGGGGGGGGGGGGGGGGGGGGGGGGCTTTTGCTACGGAGTTAGTTCTCCCCGTGCTTACCGTACTTTCCAGATAAAGTGTTTTTTCCCGCCTGCCGCAAGCAGCTCGCTGTTCCCAGCGGCGGGGTTAGCGCTACGCCCGACAGCCCGTAGCTACGCTCCGTCAGTCATGGTCTCGTCCAATCAGGCTAATTCTACACCCGGCCATCACGCCACACTCCACGCGCTCAGTGCTTCACTCTGATTGTCTTCGGGTTTTAAGTGAATAATGTCCCCGCAGAGCATATTTCAGATGTATTCAGAGAGAACATGGTAGGTATTATTCATACAATGTCCTCCCATCGTTATTATTGTTATTATTATTGTTATTATTAACAATATATACAATTGAGTTTCAGTACTCATACCCGTGAGTACTATAATAAAACGGCTTCTCTTTCTGGCCAAATGAATGTGAATGTTTCCATTGATTTACTTCTCCTTCTGCTTTCCATTAATTTCCCCTATCATATACAGCATGCTATATTTTCAAGAATGTTGTTATTGCAGTAAGAAAAAACATGTATTAAATTGTGTTACTATAAATATTTAGTAAGTTGTATAAAAAAAGAAATTAATTAAGAAAGTAAGCAATTAAAAAAAATAAGTCCCTCAAAGATTCGTGCAAACTGCTGGTCTACTGTTTAGTCTACTGTCCTTCATCCTGGTAGAGACACAAATTGAAGACTGCTGGGTAATGTTGAGTTGTTCATCCAGATAAAGGCAAGCAGTGGGTATTTCTGGTCAGTGTAGTTCATTGTGATAGAGACATGCAGTGGGTGCTGCTGGTCAGTGTAGTTCATTTTGATAGAAACACTTGAGTGAGTGATGCTGGTCTTTATTGTTCATCCTGATAGAGATCCCTTAGTGAGTGATGCTGGTCAGTGTAGTTCATCCTGATAGAGTCCCCTGAGTGAGTGCTGCTGGTCTGTGTAGTTCATTCTGATAGAGACCTCTGAGTGAGTGCTGCTGGTCTGTGTAGTTCATCCTGATAGAGACCCCTGAGTGAGTGATGCTGGGCAGTGTAGTTCATCCTGATAGAGACACGCAGTGGGTGCTGCTGGTCAGTGTAGTTCATTCTGATAGTCTGTGTAGTTGATCTTGATGGGGATACCCTGGTGAGTACCGGCCCCCCGTAGCTCACTCTGATAGGGGCGCGCAGCAGGTCCCGGGGGCTCACGCCGATAAGCCTCCCAGCGGGGCGAGTTTTCGGCACGGGGGGCAGCTCCGCACCCCGTCCTAAACGGGGACAGATGAGCCGGGGAGTGAAGGAGAGGCAGGACGGCGGGCTTCCCGGCGGCAGACGGCGTCTGCGGAGAGCAGATAAGAAAAGCAGAAAGAATGGAGGCGGGGGGGGGGGGGGGGGTAGGGGAGGGGAGGGGGGCAAGGGCTGAGGGGGTGGGAGGGGGTGAGGAAGGTTGTTAACAGTGACTTTGCGAATGTGGCAGAGATAAACTGTGAAAGAAGCGGGGGGGGGGGGGGGGGGGGCAGGTGGGGGGTTGGGGAGGGTGGATGTAATTCGAAAACTGAGCCCCTTGCCCGCCCGCCCACCGCCCCTGCACTCGTCAGTCCCGTGACAGTTCCCGTTTCCGTGGGGGAGAGATAAATAATGTCCGTGGTAATGGGAGATCAGGGCGGGGTCACGCCCTTCCTGTCCCGGGGTAAGTGGAGTCAGAGACTGTCCGGTGATTTCGGGCCCCTCGTCCTCGCCTCAGCAGAAGTCCCACACGCACTCCGGGGCGGGCGTAGCTCAGGAGGTAAGCGCGGTTGTCTGGCAGTTGGAGAGTTGCCGGTTCGATCCCCCGCCCTGGGCGTGTCAAAGTGTCCCTGAGCAAGACACCTAACCCCTAATTGCTCCCAATGAGCTGATTGGTACCTTGCATGGCAGCCTTTCACTGTTGGTGTGTGAGTATGTGTGTGAATGGGTGAATGAGAGGCATCAATTGTACAGCGCTTTGGATAAAAGCGCTATATAAATGCAGTCCATTTACTCTGTACTGCTGCTATATACTCTCTCTTCCTCTTACTCTCCAGCCTTTGCATGGTGTGCATAATTCTTATATCATCCAATGGTTTTTTTTTTTAAAAATTTTTTTAGATTTTGCTTGACCTGTAGCAGTCTTTTGTACCACAGGTTATGTTCCACTTACCCCACTTGCAGTGTGCGCCCCTCTGTGTGTGTGTGTGTGTGTGTGTATCAGCAAATACGGGTCAGATATCACACGCACACGTGACGCTTCTTCATATGAGCTCACGGCGAAGACAGAGATCGTGGCGCACGCCCACTCACAAAAGCACTGATGAACGGAGCGAGCCTGTGCCGCTAGCCTCTCCCTCGCGGAAAGCACCAGGCCTTCCCGGTCACGGAACATTTTACAGCTTTTCTTCGTTTTTTTTCCCGTTCGACGTGACGTGCACGGCCTCGAGGCCGATCCCGCCGTTTTATCCGGAGGGGGGGGGGGGCAGACCGGGTCAGTTTTCGGCGGACAGGCCCCTTCGGGTCATCACGAGCGCGGCTTCAAATTTGTTTTCGGCACGCGGAGGGAACGCGGAGGGAACGCGGAGGGAACGGAGGGAACGGAGGGAACGCGGAGGGAATGGAGGGAACACGGAGGGAACGCGGAGGGAACGGAGGGAACGCGGAGGGAACGCGGAGGGAATGGAGGGAACACGGAGGGAACGCGGAGGGAACGGAGGGAACGCGGAGGGAACGGCTTGACCTGGAGCCGCTGAGTCAGGGAAAGGTCAGGGCCTTCCGTAGAGGCGCCACTGCGGGAAAATAAAATAAAAAAATTTTTAAAAAAACACAAAGGCGAGCCTTAGCGGATCCACTCTGCACATTTCCATTCCCCAAGGTTCGTTTTGCTTAAACACTTTCTGCTGAAGGTAAAATTCGCCTAGAACTTTAAAGTAGGTGGCTACGTTTTCTATGGTATATATAGAACCACTGTTTATTGTCAGAGGTTCGTCTTTCTCCATTTTCTAGCCAGGGCTTTCTTCCGTGGTGGGGGTGTTGAGGGGGGTGGGTGGGGGGGGGGGGGGGGTTGGCAAGTGCTTGTAACTGATTGGTCAAAACCTCATCTGACTAAAACCAGGCCAAAGCAGTGACCACGGTATGATTATCCTATCAGGCAAGGGGCAATTACTGAGAGCATACTGTGCGATATTTACTACAGAAAATCACTGCTGTTATTTATGAGCTACGGTGTTGCTGTTGCTGTTTTTTGCTAAGCGTTAAGAGATTCACTTATATATTTGTATGAATAAAATGTGTATTTGCATAAAAGTTTTTATTTGTCAGTGTACATCGATTTGTCAAAATGTATGGCGATGCAAACTGAGTGCGTTCCGCAATACCGTTTGCAATGTAAAAAAACTGAAGTGCGCTGCGTTAAGAATAAACTCCGAGCTCCTTAGCGTCGCGTTAAGCACCGATAAAGTGTTCAGCGCGGGCGCGGCTCTGAGCTCTGCTCACAGCGAGGCGTCAGCCGCGGGTTTATCAGCATAATACTGCCGGTTATTAGCGCCTGCGTCCTGCGCCGCGCATCAGACACGCCAATAACACGCACCGCGTCGGGAACAATGCAGAGCCCGCCGTCCCCGTGCTACCCCCACCCCCCCCCCCCAGCTCAGATAATAAGGGGACAACAGGGGCGGAGGGAGGCGTCAGCCGTGCTTTTAACGGCGCGATTAGCGAACGCCGCCACCGCGTGAGGAGCACGCAGCGGAGGGGAGCAGGCTCTAGCTCTACCCGCCGTCCGCCTTGCCGACGGTAATCCCGGCCCGGCCCAGCCCGTGTTTGTTCTCCCGGCCCGAGATTCGCCGGGGGGAACGCCGGCCGCCCGCCGGACGCACCGGGCCCCGCCGCGCCGCCGCGTCGCGGACGAGCGTCACGAACGGCCATCCCGCCGCGCGGCTCGCGGGTTCCGGCGGCTCGGCAGTTAGCGGAGCTTAACCGGACGCGCTAATTACAAACAGGGAAGGAGAAAGGCGCGCGGCGGGGGAAACGGAGCCGGGACGGGACGGGGCGGGACGGCCAGGGTATTTTTGGGGGAGATTATTATTACGACTTTCAGAACACATTAATAACAGGGATCCCGGTGGGGGGGGGGGGGGGGAAGAAAACTTCAACCTTGAGGGTAAAAAAAAAAAAAAAAAAAAAAAAAAAAAAATTACCCAGAAGCCTCTGGGCTGACTCCAGAATGATTGAAAGTGATGCCTTCTTCCCTGCCTTCCTTTTAAAGATAGCCAAGATTGATGAGCACCTCGCAAACACCCCGAACAGCTTTAATAGTAAATAGAGTCCATCGCCTAAACTGTGGCAACGGCTGATGAATTAAACCGCAACGTGATGAATAACGGTAATTCTGCCACTGAAAAAAACGTTTTTTTTTTTTTTAGTGTGCCCGTTATGTATGCAGTGTGTGTGCAGTGTGGATATCACAGGCTGGATATTATGTGTTCTTCGCGCAGAACTTTTTTTTTAAGATTGACAGGCTGTGTATGATTCCTCTCAGCCTTATTTACAGTAGCTCCCAAATCTCATAATATCCTCCGCGTGCCCCACATCTGCTCCTCGCTGTGCGGGGGTAAAAATCTCTGAAAAATTCATAGGCCGTTGCCGCCGCCGCCGCGTTCGCCGCTTCTCTCTGTTATTGCCTCTCGTCCGGGAAAATACTCGTCCGCTGCATTGTGACTGCGGCGGTGTGAGAAGCCTCCGTCCGGAGTTTCCGGGTAAACAGTGTGAAATCAGCTGCGGCGGTCCGCGCAGGAAATTGAGAGCGACGCACAGGTGCATTCTGGGAAGGAAGGAACGTACGCGCGTCACTCCCACAGATGCAAACAAATCAGCAGCGGCTGAGCAGGAAGTTGAGAGCGACGGACAGGTGCATTCTGGGAAGGAAGGAACGTACGCGCGTCACTCCCGCGGATGCAAACAAATCAGCAGCGGCTGAGCAGGAAGTTGAGAGCGACGGACAGGTGCATTCTGGGAAGGACGGAACGTACGTGCGTCACTCCCGCGGAATGCGGACAGATTTTGGGCTCCCCCCCGCCCCCCCCCCGCGCCCCGCGCAGTCGGCAGCCCCCCTCTAATCGCCGTGGCTCACTCTCGCTCCTTCAGCGTTTAATGAGCTGGCGTGCTGTTAATTACCCCGCTATCGTCCGCAAACGAAAACCGTAAACATTTCCATTAGGCGTCACATCGTTAGCTGAACAATTAGGCCCCGGCGGGATTGATAAGCAATATTTGCAGATATGACGTTGCCATGGTGCTTCTCTCTCTCTCTCTCTCTCTCTCTGTCTCTCTATCAGTCTCTCTCTCTCTCTCTCTCTGTCTCTCTCTCTGTCTCTGTCAGTGTCTCTCTCTCTTTGTCTCTCTCTCTCTCTGTCTATCAGTGTCTCTCTCTTTGTCTCTCGCTGTCTCTCTCGCTGTCTGTCTATCTCTCTCTTGCTTTCACTCTTTCACTCTTTCGCTCTTCTGCTCTTACTTACACCAGCAGCAGAAGGGTTATTAGAGTCTGTGATGACGGACGGTGCCTCGGGCCTTAGCTTGCTCTCTTTTGCTCCTGTCTCGGTTTTTTTAATTTTTTTATTTTTTATAAAAGCCTGTACACTTCCTCCCAGCGCTAGTCTGGGGAAACTGTCACATCCGCGAGGACCTGATACGGCTCAGTCAGGCCCAGCGCTCTCAGGTCCCCCCGCTGTGACGTCCAGATTCAGCTGCAAGCGCACAACTTTCATCACCTCACAAACGCAGCGCCGCACACCCCAGCTCTGAATCCTTGGCTCACCGTCGTTCTTAAAACACAATCTGCATGTCGGAGCCGTCTGTGATAGTCCCGAATTCTACCTCCTTACTGTGGTACTTAAATATGCAAATAATGTGTGTGAGACAAACCTATTAAAACAAATGAACAGGTTGCTCTCAACGCAGTTTACATTCGTGTGGATGGAAGTGGTGGAAAGTCCAGGGGTCGGAGAGTTTAAGTCCTGCCATGTGTTTCCTCCACCCATGAACCCTGCCAGCTGATTTCGCTAATTAATTATACCACCTGGATGAATAATTGTGCTAATTAGCTAATACAGGTGACTGGAACAACATACTGGGGAGTACTTTCTAGACCTGGATTTTCCACCTCCTGTATGCAGAATTACGTTTCAGGGACACGTGTGATTTGTGGAGGCCTCCGTTGAGACCGCCATCGAAGGTTGTTACCACAATGTCACATGTGTTCCTCCTGTGATGGTTTACAGGCCAGTAGCTTCCGATAACAGAACCCCAATTAGACTTGCCCCAGAGGACAGGGGTTAATGGGGTTAATGTGCTTATGCTCAGAGGGAGAATTGGTGTCTTTCACTCAAGAGACACCGCTTGCACCTAAATATGTAGATGGAGGTCGATGCCACATTGAGATAACGCTAACTCTGTGCAGTGTGTGTATGCCATTTACCCACCTCTGAAGGTGAAGATATGAGCGTTTTGGTGGGGAAAAGACTGTGAAACACCATCTAGGCATTCAGATGAAAACATTCGATTCAAAAGAGAAACTTTTAAAGCCCCCTAGGATATAGCCAAGCCACATACGGGTAACCTAGCCCGTTTATATCAAAACATCTCTCAACCTAGATTTCCACCCCTACAGACGTCTAGTTTCTGGTTTTTGCTCACCGGGTAGAGGCCTGAAAATGATTTATTCCCCAGCGATCACCCCCGGCAACAGTCCACTCTGTGGCGGGGTGGGGGGTTGGGGGAAGGGGGGGGTGGGCATGTCTGGATTAGCTCAGATTAGGCGACTTCACTCTTCCTTTCTATATTAATGAAAACTGATTAAGTGTTCCGGAGTTCTCGTTGTTGAGGACAGCTAGATTGGATTGACAGTCACAATTAGCACTGTCTCAAGTTCATTTTCATCGCTTTAATTTGACTTAATCAAGGACAGAAGGAGAGGAGAGAGAGAGAGAGAGAGAGAGAGAGGCCAGAAAGGGAAAGAGAAAAAGAAAAAAGGTTGTACAAAGTTTGGCTCAGTATTGCACAATTGAAAATTTCTAATCAAACACTTCACATGTGGTTAAAGTGTGCGGATTCTCAGATTTTATTAAACTGAATTTTTTAAATAAATTTTGTTATCACCGTGTAGAAATTGTGTGTGTGTCTGTGCGTGTGTATGTGTGTATGTATGCGTGTGTGTGTATGTGTGTGTGTTTGTGTGTGTGTGTATGTGTGTGTCTCCGCGTACGTGTGTGTGTGTGTGTGTGTGGTTGGGGGTGGTGGGGGATTGCTGAGTTTATAAAAAGCGGATGGAAGGCCTGCTGAATGGGAAAGGGCAGGCTGGGCCATTTTCAGAGCTGCCAGTCTGATGAATTTGCTCTCAGCCCTGCCTGATCACTCCTGTCTTTCAACAGACCATCTCTCACACTGTCAGTCACAGTCAAAGAGATAGAAGGATTAAGCGAGCGAGAGAGACAGTGAGAATGGCATATTGAGAGGAAAAAAACCCGGCTCGATTCACTTTGAGTTTGCGTTGACGTTGGAAACCCTCCATTTTGGCTCAGCTTTATTTCGGCCCCACTTGCATTTGATGCATGACGGTTACCTGACCTCCGGCCAGCAGAGGGCGCTGTGGACAAACACTGGCGGGGCGGGCACCCTTCCTGTAATTCTCCCATTGACGGTGGCAGTCAGGAAGCTAAGCCTTTTGTCCGTTCCCACACACGCGCGCGTGTGTCAGGAAGATGCATTGCCGCGAAATCGGAGCTCAACCGGGGCTGGCGGCTGGGTTTCCAAGCGCCGGCTAATGATCTTACAAGCCTTGACTGACTCTTCATTAAAGCCCCATCAATCATACCGCTGGCACCGTCGCTGTCGCCATCCCCTCCTCCCCCCCCCTCCCCCCGGTGGACGGCGCTAGAATTCCGGAGTGTCCTAGCAACCGGGGGCAGAGAGGAAGTGGCGAGCGCATGCCCGTCGAGTGGCAGTTACAGGTCCCCCGGTCTAAACGGCTTCCTGCTGCTCCCCATGACGTTCCTGCGAATTCGTCAAAACCGAATAGCAACAGGAGCGACCGCCCAACAGTTTGAGACTAGATACATTTTAACCGTCTAAATTGTTCTGATTTGACTCATTTCAAAAAATATGATACGATAGACATAATGGTGAAGCTAAAGGGCACGGTGTGTTAATTTAGCCGAATCAGCCGGGAGCTTCTTCTTCTTTGGCCGCGCAGATGAACTGAAAGAGGCGGAGGTGAGACGGGGCGCGTTTAACGGTGGCTTTTACACCTCCGGAGCAGCGCGGCATTTTTGTCATTTTTAAATATCTCAGACGGCGGGTTTCTGGGCGCTCGCGTCTAGACGGAACACAAACAGACGCCGGGCTGAGGGGCGGATCCACGGGCTCTGTGTGAGGCTGTGGGGAGCCAGCGCAGGCCGTTCCTGACCGATTACAAAATTTGGCGTGACCGAGGAGTACGATAAGACCTTCGCTCCTGCAGTTTTGGAACTTAAAACCGCAGAGAGATCAACAGAAATCTCCCTCTGTCTCACTCTCTTGCTTTCTCTCTTTCTTTCTCTGTCCTTATTCTCTCTCTCCCACTTTCCCTCTGTCCATCTTCTCGCTTTCTCTCTCTCTCTCTTGCTCCCTCTCCCTCCATCTCTCTCTCTTTCTGTCCATCTCCTTTCTCTCTTTATCTCTCTCTGTCCCTCTTTTCTTTCTCTCTCTCTCTCCCTCTCTGTCGCTATCCTCTCTCACTCTCTCTCTCCTGATCAACCCATCTGTCCACGCCGCTCAGTCTCTCTCCCACAATGCTTTGCTGCCCTGGGACAGAAATGAATGAGAAAGCCCCCCACTTTCTTCCTGAACTCCATTTACTGGAGAGTGTCACATTCCCAGAAGCCATTGTGTTCGCACTGTAATAGTCCTCTCTGACTGGCCGGCTGTAGCTCTCCCCTTTGTGCTGGTGCTCTGTGGGCTTGGAGACAGGCCAGCTGAAAGGGAAGTGATTAGATTTGAGCAGGGCCTCTAACCCCATCAACCGTCGCCACGGAGAGAAGCATTACAGACACATTACACACAGACACAAACACAGACACACACACACATGCAGACACACACACACACATGCAAACACACACACGCACACATACGCAGACACACCACATATACACACATACACACGCACACACACAGGCACACATACACGCACAGGTACACACACACACAAACACACGCACACATACACACTGGCACACATACAAAAACACACACACACATGCACCACTCACATACACACACACACACACACACACACATATGCACATACGCACACACAGAGGCACGCACACACACATGCACACACACACAGACACACACACACACATGAACACACGCAGAGGCACACCATACACACACACCGCACACACACACACACACACTTACATACACACACACAGGCACACATACACGCACAGGTACACACACACACAAACACACGCACACATACACACTGGCACACATACAAAAACACACACACACATGCACCACTCACATACACACACACACACACACACACATATGCACATACGCACACACAGAGGCACGCACACACACATACACACACACACAGACACACACACACACATGAACACACGTGGAGGCACACCATACACACACACCGCACACACACACACATACACGCACAGGTACACACACACACACACCGCACACACACACACACACACACACACACTTACATACACATAGACAGACACACTCACGCACTACCATTTGCAGTGTGGCCCGTGCTAAATCACTGAGGGATCACCTGATAAAACAAATAGAAGGACAAACCTGCTGGCGTTATTTGTTATCATGATGGTGACATTTCCCTTCTGTTGTCGCCAGTGCTTCACGTCAGTGCGCTCGCATTTTAAAGTGCAGAGGAGGTGGTTTTAGTCAATGAGCAGCGCCATCAATTGCAGCTGAAATATGGAGGGAATTTGTGAAATCCACTTTCCGTGGGCTGTAAGCTCATTGCCGTTTCCCTCAGGGGGGGGCATGGGGGGCAGTCAACAAAGAACTCCTCCCACTGGCTCACCAATGCACAAACATTTTATTATTCCCTCCAGGCCCTGGTCTACCCATGCTCCCCTGCATGGATGCAAGGGTGGAATGCTGGGAAACTGAGTTCTTTTTCACCTCAGAATGCTGACTTCGCCCACCTCAGGAATTACAGCACCTGACTGAAGGCAATTCTGATTGGAGAACTCAGAGGGTCTGAGAGGCGGAGGGGCGGGGTGGGGGGGGGGGGGGGGGGGGGTTGGCTTGGGGCACAGAGGGGGTGGGCTGGACTCTGATTGAACAGTCAGTCAGAGTCCTGAGTCAGTACCTGTAGTCAGGCTACTTCTGTGACCGGTCACCACTGTGCACGCAGACACTCCCCCCTCAAGACATGACTGACATCTCTCACCAGAGAGATGGGGAGAGGGAGAGAGAGAGAGAGAGAGAGAGAGAGAGACTGATATTACAGCTTATCATGGGATGACACACCAGCCAGGGGGGGGAAAAAAGAAGAATGAAGAGGATGACAATCACAGTGGGAAAGACTCAGACTGCTCTTTTTTTCCGGGACGACGATTTCAAGGCCTGTGTCTATGGGCCTCTGTTAACGTCGGCCATTTTGCCCGGGAAGAAGAGCGGTGGACATACTGGGAGATTTTTTCTTTTTTTTTGTATTTCCTTTTATGCTTCTCGTACATTATCGGCGAATTAAATCAAATTGCCCTGCGGTGCGAGCAGCGGTGCGAGCAGCGGTCCTTGTAAGACTCGAGCTGGCCACAATGCTTCAGCGCTGCTGATGCCGGCCGTAATAGCCATCGCATTGTCCCACGCCATTGGCTCGCCCACGGACAGCGCCTCGCCGTGCATTATGGGTAGATCTCCATTCTCAGCCCGCTCATTCAGGCAGTTTTGGAGGATGATAACAGAGGTCTGTTATTCCACCAGGAGGAACCTTTTTTTGTTACTGTGAGATCATTTCTGAAAAGTGAGGAGGAGCCTTTTTGTACTGTGAGATCATTTCTGAAGAGTGAAAGGGACAGGGTTTTTATGTTCCATTGATAATGCCCGTGTATTGCCTATTACACCGGTATGAGAGGCTTAATGTCATGACTGATCCTCGTCAATCACTTTTTTAACCGAAAGTTTAAGTGGGTCAGGGCCTTGGTACACTTCAGCTCTTTTGGTTGAGGCTAGCCTGCGTGTATATGTATGTGTGTGCGTGTGTGTTTGTGTGTGTGTGTGTGTGCTTGTTTGTGTGTGCGTGTGTTTGGTTGTGTGTGTGTGTATGGCCATGTGTGTGGATGTGTGTGCTTGTTTGTGTGTGTGTGTGAGAGATACTATTGGCCTCTTCTGTGTAATAATGACCCTGGGGACTTTTTGTGTACTGGTTTTCCTTCCTGGTGATATTCATGATGTTAGTGCATTATACATAGAATCACATAACGTACGTTTCATCACACACATTGTTTGACTGAATTTTACATCAGCATAAAGCTGGCGGCCCAGTCAGGTCCAGCTAATTAAGAGGCCGGTTGGCTTGCCGATGACAAGGTTGCGTAACACTGCTGTACTGTACTCTACAGCTCAGCAGAAACCTGAAGACTGACGTCCTCTTTGAAGACTCTGCTGAATTGATTTATTGAGCTGTTATGATGCGTAATGGCAGAGCTCTCTTCCTGTTAAACGTGAGCCCTCATTCCAGCACCTGTCAGTACCAGTCAGCCCCATTGGCCAATGGCCACCCCGAAGCCAGACTTGGGTCTTGCCAAGTACCAATGAGCAGCAGTGCTTGGAAGGTCTTCACAGGCGATTGGAGGAAGAGGCAAACAATATGTACCGGTGAGCCAATCACATTAATTCATTCACCGGAGCGGCGAGAGAGAATGAATGGACAGGTGAGGAGAGGCTAGCTCTGCGACCGAGGGAAAACGCGAGGAAGACGAAGAGTGATAAGGAGGAAGAGCTGGGAGGCCTGGGAGGTCTGCTGTTAGACGTTCGCGCGCCTCGTCTGGCTGGTTCTACACGGCCGGAGCGGGGCGTGTTCATCGCTGTGGAGCAGCCTTTTCGTGCAGGGGGAGAGAAGGTGCCAGAGCACGGGATCCATCTTGTTTTTTGGTGTCGGCGGGGTGGATCGCAGGCGCGCTCGCTCTTCTGTTTCTATTAGCGCTGGGGTCCATGGGAGCGGCGGGCTGGCCCTCGCCGTGCCTGACTGTAATTATGATTGGTGTGTCTTGGCTCCCCACACTGACCTTGTTTTATTGTATTGAGGTGGGCAGGGGAGCTTGGAGTGGGAGTGGGGGGTTGGTAAAGGGGGGGGGGGGTGCCTTGCTGGCTGGCTTTGGTTAAGAACTGAAGTATATTTATTACTGCTGAAGACAAAGGACTGCTTTCTGTCTGTAGCACTTATTGAAAAATTTACAATTGTGCTGGATTTGCTTATGCATGTCTTTCGCAGAACAAAGAGTTGAAATGTTGGGAAAGTAAAAGTGGGCAGAACAGAGAACCTTTTTTTCGGGGGTGGGGGGGCAGGGGGTGCAGGGGGTGGCTGGGTCCCGCTCCATTCTTATACCAAAACCTGCAACCTGCTGCCTGCAGACTTCTATCAACCAAGGTACAAAGCCGTTACCCAGAATGCCTTGCTCAGCAGGGATTTTATTTTATTTTTATTATTTTTTTTTTTTTGTTGTGTCCACCCCCTGTGTTTTCTCCCTTCCCTTGTATCACACACTGGCCGGTCACTGTTTGTATAAGAGCTCATTAGGATTACATAGCCATTTAGCTAAGTGACACCGGGTGTAATTGTGCCATCCATCAGCGGCCGCATAATAACACCCTGGGAAGCGCTAAAGGGTTGATTAGCCCTCTCTCCCGGCTCCACCGGCGGCTCGGAATAATGAGCGCGTCGCCGGCCGCGGGGCGAGGGGGGCGTCGCCCTCCGAAGCCGCCAGTCACGCTGCGTGACCCTCATCGCCACGGAAACCGGAGGGAAAAAAGAAAAGATAAAAACGCATTCGGTCCTTGTGCTGTCCTGTCTTGTCGTCCCTTCTCCACTCTCTTAGTATCTGTCCCTTCCTCTCTCTCTTTCTCTCTCTCTCTGTTTCTCTCTGTTTGCCTTTGCTTAGTATCTCTGAACTTTGCTGTGAGAGTCACGACTACCTTTGTGTTGTGACTGCTTTATAATGAACAGTGTAGCGATCTCATCACACTGCCTGCTTCCAACGCAAACACACACACACACATGCACGCAGACATGCACACACACAAACAGACGCATGCACGCACGCACGCACATACACACGCACACGCGCACACACACACACCACACACACACACACATGCACACAGACGCACACACACATACACACACATACACATACACACACGCGCACACATACACACACATACACACACACACAGATGCACACATACACACACATAGACATACACACACAGACGCTCGCACACACGCACACACACAGACGCTCGCACACACGCACACACACAGACGCTCGCACAAATGCACACACACACACAGACGCACGCGCGTTGCTCTTCCGCCCTTTCTTCTTGGTAACGACCCCCTGAAATCCAATCGGCTCCTTGTAATTACAATGTAGGCAGGAGCGGGGGGCGGTCATTAATCAGGGCCCGCCGATGTGCGCTGGGACTGTCCAGCTCATCGGCCTTCTGCAGGCGTGTGTGGTGATATTTAAATCAGCCTCCGACGCGCGGATGGAGGGAGGGATGGAGGGAGGGAGGGAGGGAGGGAGGGGGGGAGGCAACCTGCCCCGCTTCGGCTGGTCGCGCTTCCCGCTACGGTCCACCGCTTTTCTCTCTTTCCGCCATCCTGTCCTGCCCCCCCGCCCCCCCTTCCCCCCTCCACCCCCCCCCACCCCCACCTTGTTGTTTCTTTCCTTTGTTTTGTTATTATTTTAATAATTTCTCCCCCAATCATCTCTTTCTCTCTCTCTCTCTCTCTCTCTCTTTCTTTCTCTCTCCCTCTCTCTGCTCTTCTTTCACCTCGGGTGGCTTTTTCCTAAGCGTTCGCCAACCGCCTGTCAAACCACGCTGTTATCATCGCCGCTGCGCTCACGTTGCTTAGTTATGAGTCTCCCATCTTTAGTCTCGAATTAAAAAAAAAAAACAACCATCAACAAAAAAAAAAAAAACTCTGTAATTACCCTCTCCTTACTGCAGGTAGTGCCACCTTTTTTCTTTTTTCTTTCTTTTTACCAACACCCACAAGAATGAATAGAGCCATAATTAAGATGGAAAGAAAAAGAAGCTTTTTTTTATTTTGTTTTTGTTTAGTATTTTTTTTTTTTTCTCTCTCTCTCAGTATCACAGAGGTGTCACCTCATTAAAAAGAAAAAAAAAAAAACAGAAGTGTGCATTTTCTCAACAAAAAAAAAAGAAGAAGAAAAAAAGACACCTCCGGGCATGTGCACGCAGGAGATTAAAAGATTATGATGATTTCTTCTTCTTCTTTTTTTATTTCCGTCGCTCAGAAAAAAAAAAAAAAAAAAGGAGACAGAATAATTTAATTGCTCGTCAGTTAACGACGCTGCTCCGCAGTGCTAATGTCCCCCCACCTCGCCGCACAATAGATAAGAGGCGGGCCGCTGTCGCCGGCGGCGGAGTCAGGCTTGGGGGGGGGCGGAAGAAAGAGCGGGGGCTGCTGGGTAATTACCGCCCTTTCCTGTGAAATTAGCGCATTGTTAAGAGTTCGTTCCGTCTCCTCCCAGTATCGCTGTCGGAGCCTCAGCGCCGCTTAAATGTTTCAATGGCTGCGTAATTGTGTATTTTTGTCTTGTCGTGGGCAAGAATCCAAACGGAATGAAAGTGGCTCGTTTTTTTCTTTCGTTTTTTTATTTTGTATTTTTTTTGTCTGAGTTCAGAAGTACATAGTTCAAAGAAAGCAAAGAATATAATCAAGTTATATTTCCCGAAAAAAAATGGCATGTGTTTTTTTTTCCCGCCCCTGCTATCCTCTGGGGGGAAACTCGCCGGGAACAGTCGACAGCGCTGCTCGGTTTGCAGCCGCGGGTAGACAGGATAATAACGCACCGGGCCTTGAAGTCGGCACGCGCGGTGTCTCGCGAAGGGAGTCGTAAATCCGAAGGACTTTCACTGGAGGTGTGCTTGTAAACGGGGGGCCTGCACACCTCCTCCTCCTGCGCTGCCAGGGTGCAGCGCCGGCCGTCATAGCGCAGCACGCCCAAGGCTACGGCGTTTCTGTGTTTTTACAAACCACTCGTCAAGCGCCTCCACTGATACATACAGTACATACACACACGTGTAGACTCAGTACATACATAAATACACACATACACACACATGTAGACTCAGTACATCCATAAATACATCACACTCTCAGTTCAGTACAGACTCAGTACATACAGTACACACACACTCATACACACTCTCAGTTCAGTACAGACTCAGTACATACATACATACACACACGTAGACTCAATACATCCATAAATACACTCATACACACTCTCAGTTCAGTACAGACTCAGTACATACATACATACACACATGTAGACTCAGTACATCCATAAATACATACATACGCACACGTGGACTCAGTGCATACATAGATACATACATACACACACGTGGACTCACGTTGCAGTGCTTGTCTGTCGTAACCATGCAGTTGCTTATTCGCACTGGCTCCTAAAAAAGGGTATTTAATAGAATAATTATTCGATTTTTAGCTTTTAAAGGATTCAGTCGTAGCATCCACATTCACAAACCGTGTTTTTTATTCTTTCACACACATGCACACACGCACATGCACACAGACACGCACACATGCACACTTATGCACTCACACACACACACAACAATAAAATAAAATAATAGCACTGAAACGGTGAAGACAAATGACAGATGTTCCGGTCCTTCCTAGGTATCACAGCCTTGATATTATTAATTTGCTCCCTTGACCTGATTTTTCACTCACAGTGTGGGGACCATAAATAAGCCTCCGTGTCCACAAAGAAATCAGGCCCCGTTCCAGCTACTGAGAGCCAGCGAGGTGCAAGGAAGAAAAAACAAGAGGCCAAGATATCAATCTTTATTTTTTTTTTGTTTGTTTTCTTTTGTTTATTTAAGGACTAAATCGATCCAGAGAATACAGATTTGTTAAAAAAAAAAAATAAATAACGGTAAATAAGAAATCTTAATTAAATAAGATAACCTTTCTTCTGGTGCCAGTGTAAACTCCTTGGTCACTGGCCTGTTTCTCCCTGGCTGGTGATGTTTGTGCATGCACTAGGCTGGCCAAGTGGATCAGGGCTGTTTTCTTCAACGGTATTAGGGATCGCCTTCAAGTCATTATTTCAGAGGACCAGGTGTGTAAGGAATCTGGACTTACATTCACAGACCAGGCTCATGTGTCTGCTGACTGCATGCACTTTTCACAGCATCCCTTACTTGGGGCGGCAGTGTAGTGTAATGAGCTAAGAACTTGGCTTGTAAAATGTTGTAAAAGTTGTGAAGGTTGCAAGTTAGATTCCCAGATAGGACACTGCTGTTGTACCCTTGAGCAAGGTACTTAACCTGCATTGCTTCAGTATATATCCAGCTGTGTAAATGGATGCAATGTAAATGCTATGTGAAAAAAGTTGCGTGAGTTGCTCTAGATAAGAGCGTCTGCTAAGATGCCTGTAATGTAATGTGAAGAGAAAGGTCTGGCGCTTTTGACCGTCCTCCAGGTCGATCGTGTGCCAGTAAAGCCATACCTCTCACAGAATGACCAAACCCACGAGGCGGTGCTCCATGTTCACGCAGCGTCCTGAGCCCCTGTCACGTCTCATCAGCTCATAACTATCAGCTTCTCCCGCGGCTGCGGTAACCGAGCGAAGGGAGTCTGGGCCTGCCAGTTGGACGGCTGACTGGCCACCCCGCTCTTAAAGCCCTTGTAAAAATGTGGCAGGGAAGGAAAACGGCCAGCGATTCGACTCCGTATCTGGGATACCGAACCTCCGGCATCATCCCAGGCAATGCAGTCGGGTGTCTGGAGGCTTCACATGTTCATCAACAAGAAAGCCGGGAGCACAGGCAAAACTAGCGCCCCCGTTTGCACTCTCAAAAGCAGCTCCTACAGGATGCGTAAATAAAATAAAAAAATAAGCGAAAAACTAAGTGCACAGGGAATGTAAAAACTGCCCACTGGGACCTGTAGATTGGTGTGCTGAAATGTGCGGTGAAGGGCCTTGTGCCCTCTGGTTGTGGTTCGTGGATTTCCTGTTAGCTCGTAACCGATGGAAACGCGCCGCGGTAACGTGTGCGTGACCGCGCTACGCTCGCTATTTCCTGTTTGTAACCTCCGTCGGGATCGTCCATTTCTCCCGCTTACGCGTGTGAAGAGGGGTTTTTTTCTTCGGGCGGGCCCCTGCTATTGGCTGGTTCGGGAGGGTGCCGTTGGGAAATTTGCGTGGGCGGGGGAGAGTTCAGGTGGTTAACCGCTTCGACCGCGCAGTCGGGCTCGTCTGAGAGGTAATCAGGGGCTGAATGTAATCATGACAAATGGCTGCATTAGCGGAACAGAGATACCTTGGTTAAGGCTTGTCAGCGGGCTCGTACGTAGTGCCGTTGTGCTCATCGCACAGAAGGAAACTAGAGAGTCAAATTAAAGGCTGATAATTTAATTTTGCGGAAGCGGTAGGAGGGGATGAGAATGGTACTAGCTCACAGAGCGGCTGTTTACTATCATTTCACCTTTTAAGGTGGGAGATCGCAAATATGTGATTAGAATCTTCTTAACTGAACATTCTAATGCTGATGTAACAGTACACTACTGGTAACTGACAGCAGTGGAGTTCTAGAACACTGATTTCGAATTTAAAACATTACAAAAAACCTACTCTTTAAAGGGTTAATAATGCCAGGATTTTGGATTTGGTTTTTGGGGTGTTTGTTCAGGAATTTGTGATTTTTTAATAAAAGTTTTTTTTTTTTTTTTTTGATATTTTATTTTGCGTTTTCTTCATCGGGAGGGGTGTGTACCAGCGAGATGCTTCAGTGTTCTCAGAAATAATGATCACCACAGACTCCTTCCAGAACAATATCACCACTAAAAATAAATAGATAAATAAATTGGTGTGAACTGGAACTGAAGTTGTTAAAATGCGCTCTCAAAACTGTGTCCTCCACTCCAAACTGAACAGACGCTCTGTCTTTAATGAAATGTCTCTTTCTCTAACGGTTTTTGCTGAAATGTGTGGACTTTTTATTCTCATCCGAGCTTATCGGAAGATGTACTAGAATAGCAACAAATGCAAACAGGGCTTAAGAGATAAGTTTTTTAATTAGGGGTGCCGCGGAGGTTGGACAAAAGAAGTGACCCCGTATAATTACTTCAAATACCCGGGCGGGTTCGAAATTTCACATTTATGAAGTGTTAAGATGTGAAAGCAAACTAATATGCATTGTCTCCAATTCTTATTTAGACGAACCAGCACAGTCTGTTGATAAGAAACCTGGACAATTCCATGTTTTAAAAAAAAAAAAAAAAATCGTATTTTATTCTGTGATATGATTTATATTCTACGTTCAGCTCTGTGCGATTCCAACAGTAATCCCATGAGAGCACTGGGGAATATTCTTTTGAGCACCAGAGAAGCATTCCTTTGTTACTATTGTTTCAGAGACTGGCAGACACGCTTATATTTTATTTGTAGTGTCATATTAAGAACCTCAATCAGTCTCTGAAATCTTCCGTTCGCCGTTCGCGCAGGCACACACCTTCGCTCACGTCTTCCCTCCGCAGTCACGTGCCACTGAGGTTTCTGAAAGTCAAACGGTACGAAACACGATCTTCTGTCCGGTGTCTCTTCAAGATGAGGAAATCTACGTTAATTGACGAATGGAAAAACAGCCCAGCACTCTTGTGCACAGTGATATGTTTCAAAACGATTATAGCTGCAATTATGGCACTTTCTGTCTTTCATTATTAATCTGTTTCATTTGAACACCCTTCTGTTTTTAGTGATATTGAATAAAGAGCATTGTGTCAAGTATCTGTGCACGTAATATCTCATTTGATTTATGTGTGTAGTAGGTGAATTTCATCCACTTTGCATTGAGCATCTTTATTGTTAGTCTATTCTGTTCTGGTACTTACAGTCAGCCTTGTTGTTTGTAGCTTGCCCTTGCTTGGCATAATAGCCTTGAATTGCACTTGAATTTGTTGTCAATGTAAAATAATACATTTAGCATGTATTATAAAAATGCATTTTCTTTCCCTCTCTGATATTTCCTAGAAGTATTTATAGGAGAAAAAAATATGTTAACAGTTTTTTTTTTGTTTTGTTTATTTAATGGGACTTCATCTTATAATAATGTGAATTAAAAAAACAAAACAGTCTGTGGCCCTAAAATACTTGCAAATGATATACTGTGCTAGCGAAGTAAAGTCATGCTTTATTAGCCGTCGGTACCTCTCTGCAACGAACACCAGCAGACTGGTGTTCCAAGCTTACCTGGGGCCATGCGTGATTAAAACTGACGTAGGACATCATGGCCTATTCCGCGCACAATTATACCCGCGGAGCAATTAGACGTAGGCGGAAGTGATTGCCATTAGATTAAAAGGAGCGACAATAAGCGTGACATAATTGAATAATTGCCATTCATCAAAACGGTCCCTCTGCGGAACTTCTCCTCATCAAATTGTGCAATATTAGGCATGACACTGGCTTAACCGGACTGTAATTAATGTGCTAAATCAATTACAAATTACTCCGTTCTGAGAATTCCTGCTGGAGCGTCGTCATTATCGGGGAAGGGAAGAGAGAGCGGCGGTCCCGCGCGCCCAGATTCCTTCAGTGCTGCAGTGTCCTCTCTCCGTCCTTTCTCTCTCTTTCTCTCTTTCTCTCTCTCTCTCTCTCTGTATATTTATCTCTCTCTATCTCCATCCTTTCTCCTTCTCTCTCTCTCTCTCTCTATCCATCCTTTCTCTCTTGCTCTCTCTCTCTCTGTATGTTTATCTCTCTCTATCTCCATCCTTTCTCCCTCTCTCTCTCTCTCTCCATCCTTTCTCTCTCTTTCCCTTTGTCTCTCTCTCTGTATCTTTATCTCTTTCTATCTCCATCCTTTCTCCCTCTCTCTCTCTATCCCTCTCTCTCCATCCTTTCTCTCTTGCTCTCTCTCTATCTCTCTCTCCCTTTCTCTCTCTTTCCCTCTCTCTCTCCCTTTCTCTCTCTTTCCCTCTCTCTCTCCCTCTCTCTCTCTCTCTCTCTCTCTCTCTCTCTGTCTCTCCTCCGCCCATGCCTGTTCACACCATCTTCCTCTTCCCAACACCCGTTTTTTACACTCTGGCTGCCCTTCTGTTTTGGAGGACTCCCGAGTTCAGCGGCGACGTGTGGGCCCCCCCGCACCAGGGGGGGGACCCCGAGATTCCGACTTGAGACCCCGCGGAGAGCGGCTGTCGCGCGCCCCGGAAGCCGGCGGGTTTCAGTCTCGGCGACACGATTTACCAAAACGCCGCCCGTTTGTTTTGGCCGTCTGTTCACCCGTCGCGTGAAAGCCGCGGGTAAAGGGTTGCCGTGAGCGCGGGCAAGCGAAGGAACGGCCCGGCCCGGCCTCGCAGCGCGCTGGCGTGTCTATGGTAACCGCGCCCAGGTAATCCCGCCCCCCCCCCCCCCCTTCCCATCTGACGCGTAAATAACTGCACACACTCGCGGTCGTATTTGCCCTCGGAACAGATCGTTCACTTAACGAAGGTTGAAAGCGAGGCGCTGCGTGAAATTGAACTGAAACGATAGCGCCGCGAACGGAAGGTTTTCCGATCGTTCAGTCACGCGTCTCCTGCCTCTTTTGTACACTGTGCTAATGTTGTTAGCACATTCTGCACATTTTTTATGGGCCCACTCCTGTGCGCACAATCACCTCCTTTCTCTCTGCGGCGCATGTGAGAAGTGCACAAATTCCAGTGTAGGCGTTACCGCCACATTCCCCTCCTGAATGTTGACTTAAAAAGGACAAGAGTCATTGCGAATAAACAGCTTTTTTTTTGCCAGGTTTTATTCTTCAGTGGCCGATACTGTATCGGGCATAAAGCTGAAGCCTCAGCAGCCTCTTCAGTTTGTTTCTCTCTTTGGATTGCTAATATCTACTCGGGACAGCCGCTTTCGCTGAGCATACCTCACGTCTTGCCATTCACCGCACAGGCCCAAATGAACAGATTGCGTTAAAGTATGACACCTGACATTTATATTGTTTCTCTCCTAGAAGATGGCTGAGCAGAAAACGCACCCCCCCACACTCTATCACCACCACCACCACCAACCCCGCCTTTGCTTTCAGAACAAATGAAAAAATAGCTTAGATAGCTGACCTCTTTACAGTGCCAATACGTTTCAGTATCGGGGCTTGTGTTTCCAAAGATAATTAAAAAGGGTGAGCTTTATGAGATTCTTCCTCCACGATGCCTTCTCCCCGGAGAAGAGGAGGGCTGTACGGAATCGCAAACGCTCGCGAACGCGCGCAGTTACGGGCGAAGGGAACGCTCAGGACACAAAAAAAAAAACGCGGTAATGGGGCGATAAGAACGGCGTAAGGAGAGAGGGGGCGGGGAACGAAAGAGCCGCGAAAAAAAAAAAAAACGGTAACAAGGTGAAGAGCGAGATAATTCCGTCTCAATGGAAGCGGAAGAGAAAGGGATAGGGAGAAGGGGAGAAAGACGATGAGAGAGCGAGAGAGAGAGAGTGAGTGAGAGAGAGAGATCTATACCACTCTGACGGGCGGGAAAAGAGGAGGAGAGAGCAGGGCGAACGGCAGCTATTGGTCTTAATTATCGCGGAGCAAAATCGATATCCGCGGTGGCACGCTTCATTATGTGTAATGCAGTCAAAGGAGGAGAGATTAGCCGTGCAGGATAAGCAAGCCGGGGTAATCAGCGGGGGATTCAATGAAGACGCTTCAGGAGGGGGGGAAAAAAAAGCGTCTGTGGCTCCAGTCTTGGTGTTGTTCGATCGGTCTTCTTAATGGAGTAACAGAATTCTTAATGGAGTAACTTTTTTTTTTGGAATAAGACGTCAGTAAAGACTAACATTTGTTGTGTTGCACTGCTGTGCTGAACAGGGCATTGATGCATTATCATGGTTTTTGAATCTGCATGAATATTTCATCCCCAGTTTCCTTCGCTGTTTACAAGCACTCAAGTCCCTCCATACGAAGCATTTTAGATAATCAATGGGCTTCAGAAATGACTGTCTCCACCGGGTTAGTTGTTGCCAGTCGTTCCCATAGCTTGAAAAGTATCACTGTCAAAGTGCTGGTGTATTTAGAAAATGTTGCTCATTGATATCTGTGGGGCTCTGATCATTTTTAATGGTTTTGAGAAACTCAAAATCCTAAGCTAAAAGCTGCATTGATAAAAAAGGGCAGACTGGATCACGCAGTCTGACGTATTTGACGTGGATGGCGGTTCTTAAACAGATGTGACGTCGCTCGCCGCAGCGTTCCGAGGCGATCGAAACACGCGCGCGTGTCGCGTGTTCTCGCGCGACGGCAACACGAACACCGGGCGGCGTGTTGGAGCTGTGAAGGCCACCCGATCGGGTGCGCCATCTCCGCATGGATCGATAGGGCGTTAGCGTATCAGTCCATCTTAATCCAGCGTCCGCGCTTCATCACGGTGTCAGCCTCAGTTAATCACGGACCTCCTCGCTTAACCGGGCTGAGCTGGCTTCCGAATGAGTCGTTATTGATGATGTGTGTCAGCCGCTCGTATCGCATTTAATGAAACTCATAATAAATACTTTGCCATGTAAATGGAAGCTCTGCGAGATTCGGATCGTGTTATAAAGCAGGCACTTTCGTACCGGCTTCTCCACGGCCCCTTCCTGTAACTTGTTTACCTATCCGTGATTAATGTGATTGAACACACGCAGATGGAGAAGTTCATCGTGGAGGGAAGTGTTTCCCAACATTTGAGAGTGTTAACCAATGCCCGCGCAGCCATTCGCCGCACAGCCAGATGGTTTTTCGAATCTGCTTCTTTTTTTTTCTCCTTCAAACTACCCACAGCACTCATTAATAAACGCTGACATAATGGCACGCTCCAAACAGCTGCACGCTATTTCTATTTCTGAGCTTAAACTGGAGATATCGCGGCCCAACCAGAAAATCTCCGAAAAAAAAGGTGATTCATTGAGAAATCAGGAATCCCTGCTGTCTCTCTGATCCTGCCGGTAGCGTCTTTCTAAATCCACACCGATCAGCGGCGGTCGTGACTAAATACCTCTAAACGATTTACAATGTGTGAGCAAGAGAACGGGCGTCATGACAAGAGAAACCTAACGCACTGATGTCCACGGTTGTCTGTGAGGTCACGTGATTGTGTAGAGGTGTCCATGTGTGTGCATGAGAGGCAGGATTTTAATCACAGCGGGTGCGTTTTCTGACACATCTGTCTGCTGGGATACTTGTCAAATGATCCTAGTTTAAAAAAAAAAAAAAATTATATTATTTTTTTGCATAGAATAAGTCCTGATCATTTTTACATGCTCTCCATTTATACTGTGGGGCATGTTCTGAAACAGCTCCGGTCGAGTATGAGCCCTCTGGGGTGTACAAGCTGGAGCTCTCTCCTGGTTTTCAGATATAACCTGATTAAGCTCCCCGCTCAAGCAGTGGGCCGTGGCTGCGCAAATTCCCCTCAAATTGTAAATCTGCCCCCGTAGGAGCCCCTAATTTGGTTCTGCGTGTCCAGTTAAAGCCTTTCCCTTGAGGTTCGTTTTCAAAAAAGCGATTCGCCTCTTAGTTAAAACTAAGAAGCAATCGAATGATTAAGGGTGCTCATATACATAAGCTGAGGTGTGTTTACTGTTAGCCGGCCAAACAGCTGCTTATTTCTTCTGCTTCTTCAGAGAAGAATATTCTAGATTCCCATTAAGAGGTAAGGTTGGGAATGAGAAGTTGTCACTGATCTTTTATAGTGGTATTTCACTGTGGTTCAGTGATCTTTCAGGGTTATCTTTCACTGTGGTCCAGTGATCATTCACTATGACACACATATCTTTCACAGTGATCTTGCACTGTAACCCAGTGGTCTTTCACAGTGATCTTTCGTAGTGACCCAGCGGTCTTTCACAGTGATCCTTCACAGTGACCCAGCAGTCTTTCACAGTGATCTTTCACAGTAACCCAGCAGTCTTTCACAGTGATTTTACACAGTGACCCAGCGGTCTTTCACAGTGATCTTTCACAGTGACCCAGCGGTCTTTCACAGTGATCTTTCACAGTGGCTATGTGGTCGGGGATCGCAGGCAGCACAGTGAGCTTCCCCTGTACAGACCTGAGTGGAGATGCCAGAGGATTCTTTACCTTCTCTATTCCTGTTCAAAAAAGATTCAATGTGCAGTGTGTTCCCTTACAAAACCCGGGTCTTTAGGCTGGAGTTTCATTTTGAGTTCTCTGTGCAGACGTTCTATTGCTCTTGACTGTGGCAGATAACAGAATTTCTGGATTTCCTGAGTCAGTAAGTGTTTCCTGGCAACATATGCACCTCATGGGTGGGAGCTCGCAAACAAGGATGATATGAAACTGTCTCGCTGTCTGATGCAATAAAAATCACTCCAAACGGCAGGCAAAAGACCACAGTCACTGCGGCTTCCACACCCGCCGTGCGTGTCAGTTTAAAGCGATCACCTTAGGCGTGTGTGTCTGTGTCTGTGTCTGTACGTGTGTGCATGTGTGCGTTTGTGTGTGTGCATCTGTGTGCATCTGTGTGTGCATGTGTACGTTTGTGTGTGTGCATGTGTGTGCATGTGTGCGTTTGTGTGTACGTGTGTGTGTACATCTGTGTGTGTGCATCTGTGTGTGTGTATTTGTCTGTGTGTGTGCATCTGTGTGTCTGTGTGTGTGTCTGTGTGTGTTTGTGAGTTTGTACATCTGTGTGTGTGTGTGTGTTTGTGTTTGTACATCTGTGTATGTGTGTGTGTCTGCCTCTTTGTCTGTCTATCTGCCTGCCTCTGTGTAGTGGTGTTTCTGTGTTCACTATTTGTTTTACTCAGTTATGTAGCAGTGGACGATATCACTCTACTGCCCTCTTATATTACCCCTTAGACGAAGATACCAATCCGCTCTCCCCTCTCGCCCAAGTCTACAGTACATTTTGTAGGGACAAAATAGATGTGGGACCAAAGACTTCCTGCGTGTTCGAAGTGGCTACCATTTGAAATTCACATCACAGGGGGTAAGAGTCGGTCAGGAGGCAGGTAATGGAGGGGAGGATGCAGGGGGTAATGTCATTGGTAGCCCCCACCTAAATTCCCAATCCCCCTCTTACTTACTCGACTGAGCATCCAGCGAATGAACCAGCGAATGAGTTATCCGGCCTCGAATAGCTCATAACAGTCACAGTAGATCTCACGAAGCAGTGTGTGGTGCTGTGATGCCGTCTCGTCCCGTCGCTACGGGAACTGTGGCCGTGGGAGATGAGGTGTCGCGTTTGTGTACTCGCTCTCTGAGCCCTGTTGCTAGGCCCGACCGGGGTGGGGGGGGGGGGGGGGGGGGATAGAGGGAGAGAGAGAGAGAGAGAGAGAGAGAGGGAGAGACAGAGAGACAGAGGGAGAGAGACAGAGAGGAAGAGAGAGAGACAGAGGGAGAGAGACAGAGAGGGAGAGAGAGAGACAGAGGGAGAGAGACAGAGAGGGAGAGAGAGAGAGAGAGAGACAGAGAGGGAGAGAGAGAGACAGAGGGAGAGAGAGAGAGAGAGAGAGACAGAGGGGGAGAGAGAGAGAAAGATAGAGAGAGACAGAGGGCGAGAGAGAGAGCGAGTGTTTTATGGAGCGTTTGCCCTCCACGTTTAGGACTCTGTCCGCTGAGTGATTTAAAGCTGCGCGTGCCTCCGGACGCCCTGGTCAAGGCCTTTCCTCTCCGGACGTAAATTTTGCAGACGGATGTCCGCGCTTCCTTCTCTCTCCCTCTCTCTCTCTCCCCCTCTCTCCCTCTATCCCCCGCTCAAGCTTTCGCGTCCCGGAGCGTTGGCTGTGCGGGGGGTAAAACAGCCTTCGCAGTGTCGGTGCCTGAGGCCTAGTGTCTGTGCACCGGCCCAGCCGCCTGAACACACATCCAGGGGCATTGTGGGAGCGCAGCACCTCGGGTCAACGTCTGCGTTAAAGGTGGGGGCTAGCCGCTAATGATGACGGAGAAGTGAAAATATAAATGTTGGCAGAATCAAGAACACCCCCCCCCCCCACATCAGAATTTCATCTACCCCTGACATACGAGACAGGTTCTATATGTATGTAAATGAGAAGTAATTAAGGTAATGTGTGATGTGTGTTTCATTTCTCGCGTGCGGTAATGGTGTCATTACACTCATTCTCTCTTTCTCTCATTCCCCTTTCTTCCATTTCCCCCTTTTCCTTCACCTCCCTCCCTCCCTCCTTTGCCTCGCATTCATTTCTTTCTCTGTCTCATTCTCCCTTTTCCCTCACTCTCGCTCTCTCTCTCACTCTCTCTCTCTCTCCGTCCATCTCTCACCGAGCAGGTGGAACAGGTGGAGTGTTAATTATGCATTCATACATACAGAGGCCCTCCTCGTTCCACTTGACTGTTTCCCTGCTCTCACAGTGCACTCGAAACGCAGCCGCTCCCCTCCCCCCCCCGCCCTAGCCCCCCACCCTCCTGGGAGTTGAGTACTAACAGGCCTACTTTTAAAGCCACAAACGTCACCAGGAAATAGGAACGGTTCTGTTTCGCTCGCAAACAAACGCACTTCCCCCTTTCCCAAATCCTGAACGGAAAATTCCCGTTAATCTGTGGAATCTCTCCTGACCTCTCTTCCGGAAATGGGATGGAGCCCAGGACTGAAACGGAATTTTATATCTGTGGGAAGGCAGGGAAAGATTTCCAGACTTTTTCTGATGTCTTTCTTAGTTTCCATGTCCTTTTTAAGTCTTTGTAGAAAGCGTTTGATTACACGTTAAAATTCTCTTTTTATTTATAGCTAGAAATATTTAACGTGACAGAAAACACCAGCGCACGTGTCATTTTTTTCTCTTTCGGAGTGAGTTTTTAAGTTAGTTAAATAAAAAAATAGACAGACTCATTTCTCCATTTTGCTTGCGGCGCTACCTTGACTTCAGTGGCCTTTAAAAAAAAATTGAAAGTATAAGCTGAATAATATTGTTTTTGTTGGCATTAACAGGAAACTTTTTTTATCTTTCTCAGAACTCGCCGGGCAACGTTAGACGCTCGCTCGCATTGTAGGCCCGCACCGTCTGCCCGCTGCGTGGCGAAGGACTCGCTCCGAAAGCCGACAGGCCAGTCTGGAGGAGTCCGAGCCATAAAACTGACCCCCACCCCGCCCCCCCCCCCCCCCCCCTCGCTCCCCCACCATCATTATCAGACGGCCGCGGGGAAAGCCCGGTCGGATTCGACAGCGGCGCGTCCGAAATATCGACACCCGCTGCGCCGTGCTAGTTCACGGGGACAAAAGCGCGCCCTGTCGATC
>NC_049203.1:66827368-66839868 GCF_013347855.1 Anguilla anguilla | reverse complement strand
GCAGCGCAACATCAGAGACAAGGGCGCTCAGCGTCTACGGCGGGGTGCTGTTGAGCTGTCGCTTCACTCGGCTCGCGGGCCCTCCAGCGCCCCCTTAAGGCCTGGGGGTCTCCCTGCCCCGGAGCGATGAGTTCATATCAGAGAGAGAGAGGTGCTCATGCCCCTGGTAGGGTCATTCCTGACAAAGACATAAATAAATTTAAATAAAATAAAATAAAATAAAGGAATAAAATGCAAATGCGGTCGAAAGGTTATTCGTTTATGACGATACTCTTGAGGGGCTTATGGGGCTTGGTTTATCGCAGCGGTTTAAGGCCAATGAGTACGTGTTAGCTTGGAGAGCGCCTGTTGGCTGTGGGGGGGGGGGGGGGGAGAGAGGGGGGGGGCAGAATGCATCATCGCCGTCTTCACCGCGACACGGCTAGCGGCACTAGCCTGCAAGGTGAGACAGGTGACCCGCGCAGCACTCTCGAGCGCACCCGTGGCCAGCCAGACGCGGGGCTGAGCTTCACAAATCGCTTTAATCCTTGCAGAGGTCACATAGCATACGACCCAATCACGGATAAACTCAAATCCCGCTCACCTACAGACATGCACTGCTTGTGACCTTTGCTTTGTCATTTCCTGTATTTTATATTTAGACACGGTGATTATGGTCATGACATTATTATTACTATTATTACTATTACTATTATTATTATTTCTGTGCCCTTTGAAAATCACAGATTCGCACATTTCTCCCAGATGGGATTCTGACAGTGCACTACACAAGAAATGAAGAGGAAAATGGTTTAGCTGCAGATTGGATGAGGATTAAAAAAAGGATAAGGATTTTTTAAAAACTTAAAAAAGGACCTTAGTTACAGTTGACGTTGCCGGTTTATGTGCTGCAGTACGACACAGTTCCCTCCGGAGATTTAGCCAAGCGTTTTACACAAGGCTCGTTGTTCATCACTTTTAAAGGGAGCTGGAGTCCATTTCAGGAAAAGCTGCAATAATAAGCTCTCTGTAGTACATTTACATGACAATGAAAAGCCTTTGATAGATAGCACTCTACAAACATTTTTTTTAAATGTAGTTTACCAGACCTCTCTGTGGACTTTCTAACAGATTCTTACCCCTTTGGGCTCGTTACAGGGCTGTGTTTTCAGGTGAGGTGCACTCTGTGATAGAGGTGTCCATATGATAGACGTGTACTGTATGATAGAGGTGCACTGTGTGATAGAGGTGTACTGTGTGATAGAGGTGTACTGTATGATAGAGGTGCACTGTGCGATAGAGGTGTACTGTGTGATAGAGGTACACTGTGTGATAGAGGTGTACTGTATGATAGAGGTGTACTGTGTGATAGAGGTGTACTGTATGATAGAGGTGCACTGTGCGATAGAGGTGTACTGTATGATAGAGGTGCACTGTGCGATAGAGGTGTACTGTGTGATAGAGGTGCACTGTGTGATAGAGGTGTACTGTATGATAGAGGTGCACTGTGCGATAGAGGTGTACTGTATGATAGATGTGTACTGTGTGATAGAGGGTCACTGTGTGATAGAGGTGCACTGTGTGATAGAGGTGTACTGTGTGATAGAGGTACACTGTGTGATAGAGGTGTACTGTGTGATAGAGGTGCACTGTGTGATAGAGGTGTACTGTGTGATAGAGGGTCACTGTGTGATAGAGGTGCACTGTGTGATAGAGGTGTACTGTGTGATAGAGGTGCACTGTGTGATAGAGGTGTACTGTGTGATAGAGGTACACTGTGTGATAGAGGTGCACTATAGGAGTGTGCTTGCTGGCGTGAAGCTGCGATTTGCTGTGTGTCTGTTATACATCAGGCTTTTCTGCAGTGACCAGACTGCCACTAGCAGTCTCCTCCAACAACCACCCCTCCCCCCTTTACTCTGGCTGTGTTAATGGGATCTGTGAGCTGCCCACAACCTCTTCATGCCTTCTGTCTGACTTGCTGGCCAATCAGCTAATTAAAAACTGCCAGTGATCCTCACTCCCATCCTGTTCCCCTCCAGTCATCTACAGAGCTTCTTATTTCTGCCCCAATCCTAGCCAATTAGCTGCAAGGCTCCTCACTACTATTCTGTTTCCAGCCAATGAGCATCAACATTCCACTCTGTTAGCCTTTTCCCTGCCAATGAACTCCGAAGTCCCTCATTGTTAGCCTATTCCCAGCCAATCATCTGCAAAATTCTGCATTGTTGCCCATTCCCAGCCAATCATCTGCAAAGTTCCTCCTTGTTAGCTTATTCCCAGCCGGTCAGCTGCAGAGTGCCTCATTGTTAGTCCATTACAGGCCAATCAGCTTAAAAGTTCTTCATAGTTAGCCTGTTCTTAGCCTGTTCCCAGCCACTTAGCTGCAAAGTCCTTTCAGGTAATTGGACTTCAATGTCGTTGGTAATTCATCTGCAATGCCCTTTGCAGCTGTGCCATTCCCAGCCAATCATCTCCAGCTCTGCGCACTCATATCCTGTTTCCTGGGAAGAGGAAGTACCACAGAACTCCGCTTTCCCTCCAAACTCCTGTCCCACTAGTGTTCTGTATGCATCAACTGGCTGGCCAGTAAACAAGCCAGTAAACAAATCAGTGTGCCTTTCCCGTAGGCAGTTAAGACGGGCCCACCGTTCGCTCGCAAAGCCGCTCTCGTCTACGTGAGCGGACTGGGAAGGGCCCAGTCAGCAAATTGGGCTGGATCTGCCACTCCGGGACGGACTCCGGGTTGACGCGAATGCCTGTTGACAGCTGTCAGTGACTGTCGTCCCCAAAAGGAAGTGCTCCTCAGGATTAATTTCTGGTAACTAGAGCCTGTTTCCCCCACCCCCTGCCTGTCCCGCCAGGCGAAGCGGTTACCGCATCCTGCGTCTGAAGGCGTCTCGTTTTTGGGTAACAGCACAGCACGCAGCCCGGATTGGGATGTCCACGTGATCGATTTGAGGTTTTTGAAAATCTCAGCGGTCATTATCTCCTGAAATTATATTACGGTGTGGTGATAGGCAGTCCTTCTTCCTCAGCGTCTCGCTCTATTATAATGTGCGTATATATAATGTGAGGTTTCACTACAGCCCCGAGCTGAGGTTGTTTGTATTCCCAAGAACTAAAAAATAATCTTATTTTAGCTCAACTCCCAAATGTCCTCTCGGACAGCTAAACGTATGCACTTCGTGTGCTAGGCTGCAGGATGGTGCTGTTTGGCTGTTGTCCTGTAGATCACAGTAAAATATTTATGCACTGTAATGGTATAAGGTCTGCATTTCATACAGAAGAAACTTCTGACAGAATCGGCAGCTTGTCAAGTGGTTACAATTGGTAAAAGGGTAATAAACCTTTAGTGGTCAATGTTTTCTTCATCGGTAATTGGTAACTAATGGCATGTCGTATGTGTGTGAACGCGAGTGTTGCCGTGGGCGACACAGGGAGCACTATGACTATAGCGTCCCTCTGCTCTCTGTCCCCCGCAGTCCATCCGGGAGGTGACGGGGTACGTGCTGGTGGCTCTGAACCAGTTTGACTACCTGCCGCTGGAGAACCTGCGCATCGTCCGGGGCAACAAGCTGTACGAGGACCGCTACGCGCTCGCCATCTTCCTCAACTACCGCCGCGACGGGAACTTCGGCCTGCGCCAGCTGGGCCTCCGCAACCTCACAGGTGCGCCTGTCTGTCCGTCTGTCTGCCTGTCTGTCCGTCTGTCTGCCTGTGTGTCTGTCCGTCTGTCTGCCTGCCTGCCTGTCTGTGTGTGTGTGTGTGTGTGTCTGTCTGTGTGTGTGTGTGCCAGCCTGTCCGTCTGTCTGTCTGTCTGCCTGTCTATCTGTGTGTGTGTGTGTGTGTGTGTGTGTGTGCCTGCCTGTCCGTCTGTCTGTCTGTCTGTCTGTCTGCAGGAACCTCACAGGTGTGCCTGTCTGTCTGTCCGTCTGTCTGTCTGTCTGTCTGCAGGAACCTCACAGGTGTGCCTGTCTGTCTGCCTGTCTGCCTGTCTGTGTGTGTGTGTGTGCCTGCCTGTCCGTCTGTCTGTCTGTCTGCAGGAACCTCACAGGTGTGCCTGTCTGTCTGTCTGCCTGTCTGTCTTCCTGCCTGTGTGTGTTTGTGTGTGTGTCTGTCTGTCTCTCTTTTTTGTAACTTCAAGATAACCTTAGAATCTCTCGCTCCTTGTTTTGTCAGTATGCATTGTTGTTTTAATACACACACATTTACAATTATGAGTAAGTGATTTTTTTAATTTTTTTTTTATAAAAAGCCATCCCTGGACTTTCACAGGATAAGTGTTGTGTGATTTAGTGGATACCAGCATACACGCTTAGCAGATGAGTAATGGTAATTTAAAGGCTGAGCTCGAAGATGCTCAGCAGGGAGTAGAGGATAAGGCGGGCTTCTATCAGGCTCAGCTGCGCCGCGCGCGGAAAACAGCGCAGCGTTCAGAGGAAGCCGGTTTGGGTACGTCCTGTGGCATTTTACAAAAAGAAGACACCGTGGTGAGAATTTCCCTGCCTCCGAAGTTAACTGTGTGTGAATAGCTCAGCACACTGAACCCGATGCCCTTTGGGTAAATGAGCTTCTCTGCTAGACTCAAGCACCGACTAAAACACCTCTCTCCTTTTCTTTTTACATCTGCACCCCCATTCCCTCCCTATCTCACTCTCATTCTCTCTCTTTCTCTCTCTCTCTCTCTCTCTCTCTCTCTTTGACTGGCTTAATCTGCAAATGGAGGAGTCGGGTGGGGAGCTTGAAAGAAACACAGTGTGTTTCCAGTAGCTCTGCTCAAGTTTATAAAACAGACTGTGCAATGAGACCGTTTGAGAAAAGTTTATCCGATGCTGAGGCGACGCTAACTCTAAGCCATAGGCTTGCAAAAAAAAAAAAAAAAAAAGCCGTGCATTTAACAAGCTCCAGGACATTAGGAGTGTCAATTAGTGGGATGAGTGCAGGATTACAGGCTCAGACAAAAAAGGGTTTTTTGGCTTGCCTCCGTAGGGGAACCCTCTTTAGGTCTTTATGGGACTCTCTGTGGTAGGTGTTAAAAGTGTGAAGGCTCCCAGATTGAACTATTTTGCCTGACCAAGAACGCTTGCAATAGATAGCGTTCCTTTATGGCAGGGCTGCCCAACCCTGCTCCTGGAGATCTACCGTCCTGTCGATTTTCACTCCAACCCTAACAAAGCACACCTCATTCAACAACTAGAGATCTCGTTGAACTGCTAATTAGAATCAAGTGTGCCAAACTAGGGTTGAAATTAAAACCTACAGGAACGTGGATCTCCAGGAACAGTGTTGGGCGGCCCTGCTCCGTGGAGACCCAGAGGAGCGTTTTGGAGCCCTTAGTTCTGAGCGTACAGGCGGGGTCCTCTGGTGTAGCAGTCCCTGGGAGGGTAAAGGTCAGCAATGAGCTGAATCCTGTGCTATGTGTCTGCATCAAACCAGTGCAATCAAAATGTCCAGTGTTAAATCAACTTTCACATATGTGTTATTAGTTGTGAATTAACACAATTAATTAACATTTCACTGTTTAGTACTGTGAGCAGCAAGGTCTGTAGACCTGAAGCAGATAACAGACACTTTCCCTGCAGTTCGCATGTAACCAAGGTAACTGTTGTCAGCGGCACTATTCAAGTGTATTTTAGACTTTCCGCTGTGATACTGCAAATATTTCCCCGGCACTTGTAAGCAGTGTTAGAGGTCATGTTATTGACAGGTTATGTGCAGACATAAAGCTACCTAGTTCCTCTTAAGCGGGCAGCAATAACATTTGAAAAAGCTAAAAACAGTTCCGTGGAGAAGCTTCACAGACTTGGTTTTGTTTCTGGCTGTTCTCCCTGGGAGCGAAGCCCATCCCTTGTGCTTCGGTTATGATGTGGGATGAGGGGAATCGATCGGCAGAACACACCAGATAGAAAACGAGAAAGAAAAAGAGAGAGACAGAGAGAGTGAGAGAGAGAGACTCCCCAAAGACTTGGGGAAAGAGGAGAGAGGGAGGGAGAGACAAGCAGGCCCACATTTTCCACTTTTACTTCATAATATTAATATGATACACTATATGACCAAAAGTATCTGGACACCCATCGGTCTGGGTCATGGTTTGGACGAGACCCCTTAGTTCCAGTCAGGGCAAATCTTAATGCTACATCATACAAGCACATTCTAGATGATTCTGTGCTTCCCCAACAGTTTGGGGAAGGCCCTACCCTGTTTCAGCATGACAATGCACATCTACTACTTTACTTGACAGGAACAATGTGTTATTTTGAGCATGGTATCAGAGTATTGAATCGTAGTTAGCTCAAAAGCTGGTTTTCAACTTCAGTCCTGAGCAGGTCTACAAATAAATGTAATGTGATGTCTTGAACTGTAGGCTACTACAGACAGAATAATGCTCATGATGTACTGATACGTGAGTTTCATGACAGTGATAGGTAATTGAATTCATATACAGCCGTACAGCACACGCAGGTGTAAAGTGATGAACACTAATTAAATTAAATCGCGTCGGCAGGCGTTTAAGACAAAAGCTGCGTAAATTGGGCAAAGCAAGAGGCGTTAGAGCGGAGAGGTAAAACGGAACCGTGTTAAAACAATCAGATCTGGCGTACGCGATTAGAGAACATGTTTATTGTGCTGTGCGCTTTTCTTCTTCTTCTTTTTCAAGCACCGTGGAGCGATATTCCAGGCAACGTGAGCGTGGCGACTGCTTGAAAGGGAAGCAGTCATCTGAGATGGATCTGTTAGCTCTCTGGGCTTGACACGCACACACACACACACTCTCTCTCTCTCTCTCTTCTCTCGCTTCCTCTCTCTCCCATTGGTTATGGTGCTGTTACTGGCTGTAGTGTTACATTAGAGCATGGGGTGATACATTGTCAGTTGTTCCCAACCTTGCCCGAGGGCAGGAATTCTCTGCTGAAAAAAAAAACAAAAACATTTTATGTTGCCAATAAGAGCGATAACTGCACGTACAGCATGGTACATAAATATGTACATAACTCCTCCATTTCATCATGCAGGCACTTCTTATCCCGCACCACAGTTTTTAGAATACAAGTGTTAATCAACATCCAGTTACAGCTGGCATTGTGTGCACACATCAGTCCACAGTTCCTTTCCGTCTGTCATTAGGATCGATACCTTCGCAGTAAAGGATGAGTCATCCCTTTATGCACGTGCCGTAGCTGCAAATTATCCTGTCTCTGCATTTATGCGTCCCTGTGCTTATCAATCCAGTCACCAGAGTCAGGGTCAGCGTCAGATTGCGGGTCCTTTCAAACAAACAAGCAAATAAATAAATCTCCTGTCGTAGATTCCCCTAATGTGCTGCCTGATACAATATGCGGCGTGGATCTGTTGAGGTGTTGGTGGTGTATAAAACTTCACCCCGTCCGTAGATTGTCTTTCCTGACTGACAGCTTATGGCAGGCTGATGTCACAAAGAGAGGACACCTGTGTACCCGTGTTTACAGCTCTACAGAACAGCCAGAGCAGTAACCCTGCCCTGTACACAGAGGACAGCACACCTGTGTACCTGTGTTTACAGCTCTACAGAACAGCCAGAGCAGTAACCCCGCCCTGTGCACAGAGGACAGCACACCTGTGTACCTGTGTTTACAGCTCTACAGAACAGCCAGAGCAGTAACCCTGCCCTGTGCACAGAGGACAGCACACCTGTGTACCTGTGTTTACAGCTCTACAGAACAGCCAGAGCAGTAACCCCGCCCTGTGCACAGAGGACAGCACACCTGTGTACCTGTGTTTACAGCTCTACAGAACAGCCAGAGCAGTAACCCTGCCCTGTACACAGAGGAGAGGACACCTGTGTCCCTGTATCCCATCCCCACAGAACAGGCAGAGCACTAACCCCGTCCCGTACACAGAGGAGGGGACCCCTGTGTCCTGCGTCCCGTCTCCACAGAACAGTAACCCCACCCCGTACACACAGGAGAGCACACCTGTGTCCCTGTGTTCACAGAACAGCCGGAGCTGTAACCCTGTCCCGTAGACAGAAGACCCGGCCGCACTTAGTATTAACCTGCACAGCTGTGTTGTCACTTTCTTTCACCACTCTTGCTGTTTTCCTGTTTGTGGCTGTGAAATCGTCCACACACGCTTTTGGGGAATCAGGGACAACGCAAAGTTGAGCTGTACTCCAGTTAGCGTCGATTAAGATCCACCTGAGCATGGCCCATTTTTGGCATTATTTTTATCATTAGCATTAGCGTTTCCTTAAGGTACATCTGGCTTCAGAACTGGTGTCCGTCTGCTGATTCCCTTGCTGTGGCACTTGAAAAGGTCGAAGGTCAACGAGCGAGAATAAAATGACAACACCTCACAACCCAGAACAGAAGACAGGCCAGAAATGAGCATCTCTACCGCTAGCGAGTGGAAATTATATTTCGCTCCCTCCCCCCCGCCCCTCTGGCACGGAAACAGTGGGACGGACTCTCAGAGTTCTCGGTAAACCGTGAGAGCGCACTTTCGGCGCTCTCCACGTTAGCGCCCGCGCGCTCTGTACGTGCCGGCTTGCCTGCGTTATCGGTCCCCTTAAAGTGCGCCGTCATTATGCCCGTTACGAAAGCTGCTAACGCGGGTAGGCTGACGGGCGGCAGTTATCCGCGCGGAACACGTTCCCGGCGCAGCTAATGCGGGATGGAAATAAGGCGCGCGGTTACTGAGAAAATCGGTAGAGATTTACATTTACATTTACATTACAGGCATTTAGCAGACGCTCTTATCCAGAGCGACTTACACAACTTATACATAGCATTTTTACATTGTATCCATTTATACAGCTGGATATATACTGAAGCAATGCAGGTTAAGTACCTTGCTCAAGGGTACAACGGCAGTGTCCTTACCTGGGAATCGAACCTGCGACCTTTCGGTTACAAGCCCAGTTCCTTACCCACTGTGCTACACTCCGTCCCTGTGAGATGCGGAACCGTGCGCAGCTTGAGTGTGGAGTTGCGCAGGCTGAAAGTCCTGAAACATCACTTTCACCGCCTTTTTGTTCTTATGCGTCGTAGGAGCAGCCGCATCGAGAAACGCTGATAGTTCCTCTTCTTCCTTCTCTCTATCTTAAAAATCTTGAAAGTAGATAGAGAGGCAGAGGTGGAGAGAAGTTATACGGTACTGTTTCTGTTTTTGTGCAATGGTTTTTTTTTTTTCTTTCTTTCTTTCTTTCTTTTTTTCTCTCTCCTGGCATCGATCAGCCCGGCTGTTTCTCCAGTCCCAGAGAGACTGCAATGCCTCTGAAGCGCAGACAGGAAGGAGCGTTTTTAATACAGCCGCACCGCGTTGATCTTTATTTTTCCAGATTGAGCTGTGCGCTACGCAGTGGCCCACAGCCCTGGAGGACCTGGTCCCTCTGAGAGGACTTTAGGGGAACTGGGTCAGAGCAGGGCTAACTTGGGCTCATGTTTAGATGGAGGGATAGATAGATGGATGGATGGATGGATGGATGGGTGGATGGATGGATAGATCGATAGACAGACAGACACATTTCCAGCTGATATTGGCTCTTTTTTTGTGCTTCAAGCTCCCAGTTTCGTACACATTGTTAAATGATGAACTGCTGAGACACTTCAAAGTGGTGAGGTTGCCAACTTGTGATTTTTTCAGGAAAAGGTCTGTGACCTGTTGGCAGGTGACTAATTTCTGCATTTCCTGACATCTCCAGTTTAAACAGAAGGTCTGCTCTAACAGGGTATATCTTATTAAACCATGCTTTGCTCATGGTCATTAAAAAAAAGCAAATAAATCCACATTGCCACTGACAGAGAACAAGCTTGTGCAGGGGGCCTGTCTGTTAAGCACGTTAGCACGTTAGCGCAGAGGACATTCGTACCATGGTTGTTCTACTTACTTATGCACCCTTTAGCTACTGCCTGCCAGCAATAATGAGGTGCATTCTGTGCGTTGTCTCGCACGTGTCTTTGAGTGCTGGTGAAGAAAGTGGCATTGGTGTATTCAGTACACCAACCAGGTTATGACCGTTCTGTTAGGAATCTGAAAAGAACTCACTGTGGTGTCGCTCAGCATTTAATTACACCATATATCCATCAGGATCAAAGGCCTATTTCCAGCACAAAGGCTTTCTTTGCCGTTCTCAGGTGATGCTATTCAGGCTAAGGCTACAGTGACTTTATTTTATTTATTGATTTTTTTTATTTTTTATAGCATTGCATGTGGTGTGCATGTGCACTGCACTGGGTTAGTGACATCATACCTAGACGTTGCCTCTCTTAGTCCGCCATGTGACTAATCGTAGATGAATTGGAGCTGGGAGGCGGGGTTTCCCCACGGGCTCGAGAAGGCTTGAGAAATGGCATGTAGGACTGGCTGGTGCACATTTTCCCTAGAACCCTTCTTTGCTATCTAATAGGAAACTCAATTTTAAAAATAATAATAATAATAAATTCCATTCACAGACAAGGAAAGCGTGACTAAATGACCAGGAATCAAATGGGCCATTTTGTGTAATGCAGCTCTCGAGGGTACTGGATGAGAGGGTGCAAGCTGGGGTCTCAGCAGAAAGTGTGGGTTCCCTCTTGGAGCAGGAATAGAACCCTGCGCTGCATGTTCACACTCTGCTACCCTGTCTGCAGCAAAAGCATACTGCGCTTTAACATAGCAGAGCGCCTTATTCAGATCAACATTCAATGCTTATGTGGTTATGGTTATCACACATTCATTACATATTCATGCATACGTTTTTACATATTCTATGCCACATGTACGCACACACACACACACACAAAAAAGAGAGTGAGAGAGAGAGAAAGAGAGGGAGAGAGGAAGAGAGAGAGAAGAGAGATAGATAGAGAGAGAGGGGGGGAGTGAGAGAGAGATCTTAGCTGACTACTCAGGCTTCTGTGGTATGTTATGCTGGGATCCTCCCAGTCAAGCACACTTGCACGTTCATCCAAAGTTTGTTTACCAAAAAATAAAAAGTTGAGCAGACTTTCCACTTAGTCCCATTCTACTGGGAACGGGGAATTATTCAAATTGTCGTGCATTGCTCCAATTTTCCAGTCCTACTTCAGGGTTCCTGGAGACATACATCAAATTATATTCCAGTATTTAGCAGAAAGTCCTATTATGAGATTTAGCAGAGACAAATAATGTTTAGTGCTGGATATTTTTACTTAAGCAATTCAGGTTAAGTGCCTTGCTCTGGGCTACAACAGCGGTGGCCCAACTGGGAATCGAACCTGCAAACTTGCAGTAACAGTTCACTAAACACTGCACAGTGCCGTTGTTCCTAAATCACTTCAAAGAGGTGTCACATTATTTGAACCCGTGACGTACAGACGACCTGTCTGACTGCTCTCTTCGCCCCTCTCTTCGAGGGTGGCTGACCTCACCCTCTTCTCTATAATTGGAAAGACAGATTGTTGGAAGGAATTGACTTGGTTCAATTTAAAATGCATTCTGGTCAGATGTACATATTTTTATATTACGTAACTTACTTGGGATCTTGTTACTTAAAGCATGGCTATGGTATGGTTGGGGCAGGCAAGAGATAAAGAGAGGGGGGGGCTAGTGAGGGAGTGAGAGTGAGAGAGAGAGAGAGGGGGGGAGCAAGAGATAGAAAGAGAAAGAGAGGGGGAGAGAGGGAGATAGAGAGAGAGGGGGGGAGATAGAGAGAGAGAGAGAGGGGGGGGAGAGGGAGATAGAGAGAGAGAGGGAGTCCAGGCAGCGGTCTGTCTGTTCTAGCTCCTTCTCCACTCATGTCTCCAGTAGCACCTCCAGCTCTGGCCATTCTCTGGTCTGGTCTGGACTGTGCTGGTTCAGGCTGTGCTGGGCTGGTCTGTGCTGTGCTGGTCCAGGCTGTGCTGGTCTGGTCTGTGCTGCACTGTGCTGTGCTGGGCTGTGCTGGTCCAGGCTGTGCTGGTCTGGTCTGTGCTGCGCTGCGCTGGTCTGGGCTGTGCTGGTCCGGGCTGGTCTGGGCTGTGCTGCGTTGCGTTACGTTGCGTTGCGCTGTGCTGTGCTGGTCTGGGCTATGCCGGTCCAGGCTCTTATTTGTGTTTCTCCCCGCTAGGAGACGGGGGCTGGCGAGGTCAGTGGCCCGCCGCTGAACTCAATAAAACTGCGTAACCGCAGGGCCCCTGGCGCTGCGCCCAGACCATCGCTCCGTCGAAAACGCTCCGCCGCCTCCCCCCCCGCCCCGCATCCCCGCCACCCCCACCCACCCCCCACCCCGCTGTTTCATTTCCCCCGCCCTCACGAGTCACAGTCCAGCCGCGGCTGAGCGTGAGATGAAGGAGGGATTAGCTCCCGTCAGTCAGCGCTCTCTCTCTCTCTCTCTCTCTCTGCTTCATGTAGGGCGATCGTCGAGAGCCAAATCTAAAACATGTGTCACTCACATATCTGTGCGTCCCCTCCGATTCGCTGTCGATTCGTCTAGAAGTGAGATCTTTTCACAAAAACATTTTCTTATTTGTTCGCGGTGTGCATTTATTTACGTGAGGTTTCATCCAAGTCTGCACCTTTTTGCGTGAGTGAGCACTGCGCGG
>NC_049203.1:66789868-66822368 GCF_013347855.1 Anguilla anguilla | reverse complement strand
AGTCAGACCGGCGTCTCCGCCGTCGTCCGCGGCCCCCTCCCTGATGCTCAGTCACGAGTCCCGCCGAGCCTCGCTAATCTGGCCCTCGCGTTCCCGAGCAGGTGCGGGAGGGGGGGGGCAGGGGCGGGGGGGGGGGGGGGGGGGGCGTAACGAGTTTGGGCGCGTCCCCGACCGTCGCTCCCGAGCTCCTAATTCGCGCCTCTTATCGGCAGCCTCCAGACCCCGGGGTCGGGCGCAATCCTGCGCCTGATTGGTCGCCTCCCGTCCAATTACGGCGACGTCGCGCTTAATATTTCACCGTTTTTTTTTTTTTTCGTTTGAGCGGAGCCGCGCCTGCGTCCGCCAAAAAAAAAAAAAGTGATCCTCCCCGCGGACGACAATTATAACGTTAGCGGTCGTATCCCCGCGTCCGCCCGTTTCGTTAATGTAGCTTTTGGCACCGTCGAATTATTCTCGTTCGAGAAAATAACACGGGCACGGTTGAAATTAAGGCTAAAAAGACCGGCTTAATTGTCACATTGGCTGTGGCTAAATTGAAGCCCTTGAATGCTAATTCTATATTGCGGTCGCTACGGCTGCCAGCTCCATTGTGTCCTGGAGGATTAGCGTGTGGTGATATAACGCGGGTCCAAATTCAAGAGGCAAAACAGACCCCCGATGAGAAATGACTTGTCATTGAGAATTAAAGCTGAATGCTCTCTCTCTCTCTCTCTCTCTCTCTCTCTCTCTCGCTCCCTCAACTGCCAGCAAAAAAATCCTATTTTCTGTTGAATTGCATTTAATTAGAATAGTGGTGTGACGAGACGATTCAGAGGAACAACAAGTGCTGCATGTACAGTATATATATATTTTTTTTTTTAATATGGTTTAGTCGGTTTTTTTGTGTTGTTTTTCTCGCGCTATTTTTTTCTCTCACCCAGTTCTGCTGACTGGCTCCATTACATTAATGATCCCCTGTGGGAATTGCATAAGCAAAAAAAAAAAAATGATAATAATAAAAAAAGGGAAATTTAATGAAATATTAATAACAAACAGCATAAAGAGCTATAATTTCAGCACTTCTGAGAGAGCTGACCTTCCTGCTCCCTCAACAATGAAAAATATATAAATACATGCATACGTGCTGATTAATTTGTTAATTTTCGGGTTTCCAATGCTTGTAGTTAATCAAGGTTTTTTTTATTATTATTATAATTTTTTTTTTGTCTGTAGGTTACCACAATAGCAAATATTGATAAAGCAAGCATGACACATCTGTGTGCCAGTTTTGCTGAAAAATCGTATTGCAGCCCCAAGAAAAATAATGCTGTGCACAGAGCAGAGTCTTAGTAGGAGGAGGGAGAATTGTCACCAGGGGACCAGAGATGCACGTTCCCCCTGAACCTCGCAAACCCCAGTGGTCACCGGAGGTATTGCAGTTTATTAAGCCTCCAGTGCCAAAAAGGCGATTTCCCCATTCAAAATTATGAAATTATACTATTTTAGACAGTACTTCTCAATTCTAAAATTTCTTCACAGTGAACTAATTACCCTTCAGGGACTGATTTTTTTTTTTCTGAGCTGCACAGGAGTAGATATAAGATGCGCCATTGAGCAGCTCCCATAGGAATCCATGGAACCAGCAAGCGGAAGCTGTCTCCAGTTCTTGTATATCTATGATGTTGTCACAGAGCCTGTAATGGATGGCTCTACCGCAAGACTTCAGTCATCGGCAAAAACAAAGGAATTAAAAGACGGCTCTGCGTCGAAAAGCAGTTTTTTTTCCCTGAGGCCTCGTTCACCCATAATAGCATCAAACATCTTCAAGGAAAACAGTTTAGGTTGCACCTGTAGGTAGGAAGACCTCACTCTGTTTCTTTTTGTTTATACGCTGTTCGTTTTTTAACTCTGAATCGTCCCCTAACAGAAAAAAAACGTGGGGGGTTTTTTTTTCCGGTGTGAAAGGAGCAGAACGCGAGCCCGTGTCCTCGAGCGAATCCACGTCTGCCGCACCTTCTGACTCGCCCGTATCGATTTTACTGATCTCAGTCAAACGTCGACGCTCTTTTTTTTTTAGCCAGAAAGAGGCAAAAATCTCGAAGCGGCGGGATCACACGAAGACCGGCCGCCTCGGGAGCTGCCGCCTTGGGTTTTCTCGCGGAGAAATAATGATCGTGCCGTTAACACAGGAAACATACGGTCCTTTCCTTTTCCGTGGGAGACGAAACTTTTTTTTTAAATGATAAAAAAGAAAAGAAACGAGGCCCAAGAGGGATGAAGTTGAATAGTGCGAAAAAAAGGAAAAGCAAAAAAAAAAAAATCCAAATTCCAAGGCCTATCTTTATTTAACATAAAACTTGTGATATAATTTGCAGAAAGTGCTGTAATTACACAAAGATCAAATGGAGAGTCTGCGGCTAATGCTAATAGCCAGTCTGCGGCCTAGGCTTTTGAGAGGAGTGGTGCGAAAAGAGTCCATTAATAATTTATCGGGTGTCATCATTAAGACACCCGATGATTAAAACATATCTCCCAGCTTCAAACGAGCCTTTGCTTTTTCAAAAAAAAAAAAAAGCCGTGCCTTACAGAAGAGATTCACTGGAGCTGAGGGAGAGTGCACAAAAACAGCATTAAGGGGAGAAAAAAAAAACGAAGAAAGTAAAACATGGCAGCCTCAAAGCAAGTGTTAGCACAAACTCTGCTTGTGCTAGAACAGCCAATCAGCGTCTTCCAGCGCACGACGCTCATAGACATAGGCATTTCCGATTCGTTACATAACCACATAATTTTCCAGTGCGCTATGTGGAATTTAGCACACAGTGCCTTGCCTCCTGATTGGTTTTCCCTGTGCATGCACTAACAGGGCTAACCGCCCCCCCAGTCACCATCACCATCACCATCACCAGCACGTTTTCAAATTTAAACTGCCAAATGGGATGAACATTTGGAAAATCGCTTGCTTCTGCAATATTTCACAGCTGGTAATTGTCTTTTCCTTGTTTGGTCTGTATCCAGAAATGGCTATCATCATTACATTATCTTACAGAGCCAATGAATGGTTGAGTTTCTCATTTAAATCACTGATCTGTCTGTTTGAGATTCCCGCCCAATTCCCCCACATTATTCGTTGGGATTTCAGTTTGCCTGTGTACTCCACGATGGTAAAAAAAAAAAAAAAAAAGATCTCAAGCTCTCAAAATGACCCCCTTTTGGTCTGTTATATCCACTCGAACCGTAGGCCCTGTGGGTGCTGAGTGGGTTTGGTCCAGCTAATGAGATGCAGATAGGCTTAGATAATGCTCAGAACAGCAGGAGAGCAATCATAGGCCAGTGAACGTCTCTCACACGCAGCATGAGCAGTGGGCCACTCAGATCATTCACACGCATGGACCTCGATGGCGGAATGAAAAGTAGGCCACCACGCTGTCTGGAGCCTGCCTCACCCAGAGATCTAGCCAGGCGGTGTAGGCCAGAAGATGCTGGTCAGCTGTACGGGGGGGGGGGGGGGGGGCTGGTCTCCATGTAGCCCGGCGGTACGCGCGCAGCCTCGCGCAGCTCCACCCGCGCGTTTGGTATTCATCTTGCGCGGTTGCCCTGCCGGCGATGCTCTGGCTGGGAGCCCTTGATAGATGGGCCCCTGGGTGTTGAGATTTGTCTCCATTAGCGGCTAAATGCCTCTGGAAGTGGGAGCAAAGGTGCCGTAATGAAGCCGCGGGAAGCCCCCCCCAGCCCCCCCTCCTCCTCCCCCCCACCCCCCCCAGGGGGAGTCGCTAGTGCCGTGAATTACGCGGGGTACCCGACGGGAAGGAGCCGCAAACTGAGCCCCCCCATGCCCCTTCGCCTGCAAACAGGAAACAGGAAGCGGCGTTATGCTCCGCCCCCCCCCTTGCCCGCCTCCTGAGCCTGAATGGACGATCTCAATCACAGCGAGCCCTTCCTATAGCCCTTTCCCCGATCGCAGTCCTGCAGGGGCCCTCATAGGGGGAGGGGCTAAAACGAGACGTGCTCCGTATCGACGACGTGCGATATGGGGGGGGGGGCAAGGCAAAACTGGAGCGCGGCGTTCGTGCACAAAATTTTAAAAAATTAAAATAAAATAAAAAAAGAGGCTGCTGAATTATTTACCCAAACTGGCATGGATAGCCCCCGGAGTCGCCGTAACTGGGGTAACCGCGGTAACCACGCCGCGCGGGGTCCTCTCTCTCGGGCACGCGTGAATAACTCTGTGCCGTGCGGTGCTTCCCCAGGTAGGCGGTGGACCGCCTGACCCCTCTGCTCCAAAACCCCCAATTAATGGGCTGCGGTAAGCACTTTCAGTAGCCGGGAGAGCCCTGAAGAAGAAATTAAAAACAAAACAAAAAAAAAAACTAAAAACAAAAACTGATATCTCATTAAAAGTTAATGTGCGCATGTTAGGAATTTGAATGTCAATTTATAATCAAAACAAATTTTTTTCCACTCTTTTTTTTCCCCCCTTCATTTCCCATCTGCCTTTCAGTCAGGCCGCATTTTAAAGCAGGCCTTCCTGAAGACGCGCGTGTAGCTCTGAGGTGTGCTAAACGAAGCCGCAGCAGCGTTAGCGCTGTGACCTCGAAGCGTCCACAATGCGCCGTGTTCCGCAGTCGTGTTCCGCGGCTGCGTTCCGCAGTCGTGTTCCGCGGCCATGTTCCGCGGCCGTATTCCCTGGTGTTAGAGGAGGCCTTGTGGGAAGCCACGCATGCCTTGCATGAGCGGTCTATTCCCCGGGTTTGTTTTGCTGTAGGGTGCTCATTACAGGCCTGACATTGGGAAATATATCATCCTGCTTATGTGAACCGCGGTCCAGCGCAGGTAAACTTAACACAGGTACAGGTTTGTGCTGGTGGGCCTTGCTGAATCCTCCCCGCCCCTGCCCTTGACATTGACAAGCTGGACACCGCCAATTAGGATGGCCAAACACCGTCCATTAGGACCAGAAAACACTGTTCATTAAGACCGACAAACACCGCCCATTAAGGACCACCAAACAGTCCATTAGGACCACCAAACACTGTCCATTCGGACCGACAAACACCGCCCATTAAGGACCACGAAACAGTCCATTAGGACCACCAAACACCGTCCATTAAGGACCACTAAACAGTCCATTAGGACCACCAAACACCACCCGTCAGGCCCACCAAATACCATCCGTTAAGAACACCAATCACCATTTGTTAACGCTGGCAAATACTGTTAGTTACGATCAGTGGTGACTGTCCATTATGACCAGTGATCACCGCCCAGTAGGACCGCCAAACACCGTTGATTGGGACTGCTGAGCACCTCTGGAGTCACACGTTCATCTCCACGCACCTCTCTCTCATCTTCTGACGTCCCGTGTCTTCCACCTTCTCCTCGGGACCCCCCCCCCAACCCCCCACCCCCGCCCCGCCTCCTCGCTCCCCAATCCGGGCCCATTCCATCCCACTTCCTTTTTTTTTTTACACTGGAGGTGTTAATGTATCACTGAAGAGGGGCCAAGCCAATTATTTCAGTTCCCTCCCCATCCCAAGCATCTCATTTCTGAGCTGTCAGTGCGGAGAGTGGGGAGGGGAGTGGGGAGGAGAGGGGGGGACGGGGGACGGGGGGGGGCGGACGTGACGGGATAATTAGGTTTCTCCGAGACCGGGGCTGAAGCCGTGGATGAACGGGCGTTTGGTGGAGTGGGTTCGGTGTGGCGGGCTCCAGCTCGGGCCCCCCGAGGGGTGCTCGAAAGACAGGAAGGAGGTCCCCGGAACAATCATCGCAAAAATTGCCCCGCGAAAAAAGAAAAAAAGAAAAAAAAAATGCCGTGCGTCTCGTAATATATCCCAGCTGTCAATTAGGCTACGTTAACGGCGATATTGTACCCTGCCGTGTGAGTATTCATAACATGGGCGAAATGGAAATCTACCAGCAGCGGTATTGACCCTGTCCTCATTTAAATGCTGCGGATGTTTTCGATAGGGTAATGAAATGTGTGTGTGGGTGTGTGTGTGAGTGGGTGTGTGTGTGCGCGTGGGTGTGTGTGTGTGTGTGCGCGTGGGTGTGTGTGCGCACGTGCACGCGTGCATGTGCGTGTGTTTATGAGCTAATGGTTGTCCGCCCATACTCATGAGTATACAAGTGTGATTGCACATATGTTTGGACATGCCCACCCGCGTGCTGCATTTGTATTAGTTTGTATAACTCTATGCTATAGGTGTTAATTGATTAATTATCAGAGATGCCTCAATCCACTCGCACTGCATTTCAGGAAGATTCCTCCACGCAAGTGGCATTCCTTTTGAATTCTGGCAACGGGACCCTCATTTTTGGAACATACATGCATTAGCTTAGTCAACATCTGGATATGCATGTATTTACATGCATTTGCATGTGGAATGAATAGCAAGCAATAAAATGCCGGGACTGGAGGTAATAGCCATAGCAGTTTACCACACTCAACCGTTTCTATATGGACCTTGCAGTGTGCCCGGGGGGCATTGTCATGCTGAAACAGGAAAGGGCCTTCCCCAAACTGTTGGGGAAGCACAGAATCGTATAGAATGTGCATTAATATTTGCCTTCCCGGGATCTACGGGACCTAGCCCAAACCAGGAAAAAAAAAAGACCGAGGGGGTGTCCGGATACTTTTTGGTCATACGGTGTGTACTTTGTGAGGAGAAGGGCTGGGGATAAGCGCGCGGCTCGCACATTGTTTTTCCCTGAACGCCTCTGTGACATCACGGCCTCTCAGCAGCTGTGCGCGAAACCGCCAAAACTCCGAGCGTCGGCTTTTTTTTTTTTTTTTAACGACGCGCCGCGCTGCTTCATTAGCTTCCCCGCCGCTTAGCGTCCGACGTCAGCATGTAACGGCTCATAACCCAATACCCGGCGGGCTCTGGCGGCGGGGGGGGTGACGCCGGAGCGGACATCGTTCAGACGCCTCAGCGCGTCGGCCTCGCGTCGTCAGAACAGTCAGCCGCAAGCTAACTCCCGCCCCGGCTTTTAACAGGAAACGGGGACGCGTTTTTTTTTTTTTTTTTTTGCGGTGCGGCTCTCAGACTGCAGGAGCGGCGCCGAACGCGAGCGCGGGTAACGGGACGCGAGGAAAACGGGAGCTGCTCTCCGGTGGCTCTGCGGAGGACCGGAGTCACACGCAGGTGGACGTCGAACAGACACTCGAATCCCCGAGCCCAGCTCTCCTAACACAACACTCCACTTGGACCGGCGGAGCTGATATCACACTCTCCCTCCTTCTGCTCGCTTCCAATTATATCTTTGGTCACGCTGCAGCTGTGATTATGATCTATTTTTCCCAAATATTCCAAAATAATTTTATTATAATTATTTATTTTATTTTTTTTGCAAAAAAAAATTTTTTTCTTTCTTTTGTTTATGATATACGCTGATCAGGATTGAGGCAGTTTCCATTTCGGGAAAGTAATTGAAATTCAGCGCGCAAAGTGAAAGTTCCTATGAAGATTTTTTTTTTCCCCCCGCTTAATGAACTGGATTGCAATTAATTTCCTGAAGTGACTGAATGGAAATGGAAGTGACCCCGACCCTGGCACCGCCATCGCTGGGGTCGCGTTTAGATTATAATTAATTTAAAAGTTTCATTAGCTTATTTGACGGGGACAATGCACATCAATAACACTTCTGTGAATGTGCCACAGTTAGCCAGGGAGGCTAATTTTCCATATTGTAGTCCCAGGGCTGTGTTTTTGGGGCTGTGGGAGGAAACCGGAGTACCCGGAGGAAACCCACGCGAACGCGGCGAGGACGTGTACGCTCCTCGCGGAGAGGATCGGGCCGGCCGAGACCCGGAACCTTCTTCTTGTGAGGCTGCGATGTACCGCCATGCCGCGACGGAAGAGCCGCCACGCTCAGGAGTTGGCGGTTGGCAGTTGGTGGTTGGCAGTTGGCGGTTGGTGGTTGGCAGTTGGCAGTTGACGGTTGGCAGTTGGGCGGGCTGCGGTCGCTAGGTAGCAGAGCTGAGGAGACTGAGATCCGCCCTCCCCGCCGCTCGGTTCTGCAGGCACTGCCACGGCCGTAAGGGCGGGGTGATCGGTGTTTATACGAGCCCTGTGTTCACCTCCGCGCTTTGTCCTCTGGGCCGGCTGGGGCAGGTTTGTTAAAGCGCTGCCAGGAGCCGGTCGGACGGCGAGGGCCAATCGGTAACGCGAGTCTCCGAAGCTCAGAAGGCCCGTTCTTTTCAGGCTCCCTTTTCATTTGCTCCGGTCGTTTATTTTTTTCCGGCTCCGGCTCCGGACGGACTGCGGTGTGCGTCAGCTCGCCGCTAAAAAGCATCAGGAGGGAGAGAAAAGCCTCGCTGTGCGTACAGACGTGCCCTACGAGCGCTGTGCCCCATTTCAGACGTAGGCCCTGCTGAGCTGCTTTTGCCTTTTGGGCTCACAGAAGTGCTCAAACTATTCTGGTCATTGAGTACTCCGTTCCCTAAAAGGCTCGATGCCAATTCTCTGATGTTCTGCAAACTACGGTATTTTTTACAAATACAATAAAAAAGGGCAATAATACACGAGTGCAGACAGTAGAAGGCAATTTCTGTTTCCATCAGTTTGCTACTCTTTCATGGTGTACTTCTCCCTCACGAATACCAGCAACATGAATATTAGTGTTTGATGGCCCACAATAGTGTACTGAATGACTGACTGACTGAATGACTGACTGACTGGCTGGCTAGCTGACTGACTGACTGACTGACTGACTGACTGACTGACTGACTGACTGGCTGACTGACTGACTGACTGGCTGACTGACTTACTGACTGACTGACTGACTGGCTGACAGGCTGACTGACTGACTGACTGGCTAGCTGACTGACTGACTGACTGACTGGCTAGCTGACTGACTGGCTGGCTGACTGACTGACTGATTGACTGGCTGGCTGACTGAGTGACTGACTAGCTGACTGACTGACTGACCGACTGGCTGGCTGACTGACTGACTGGCTGACAGGCTGACTGACTGACTGACTGACTGGCTAGCTGACTGACTGACTGACTGGCTGGCTGACTGACTGACTGGCTGACTGACTGACTGACAGACTAACTGGCTGACTGACTGACTGACCGAATGACTGACTGCCTGGTTGGCTATCTGGCTATCTGGCTGACTGACTGACTGACTGACTGACTGATTGGCTGGCTGGCTGGCTGGCTGGCTGGCTCGCTGACTCACTGACTGATTGACTGACTGACTGCCTGGCTGGTTAGACACTGCAGAGAGAATCAGGCCTTCCTGCTGCAGAGCTGCTTATAGCAGTGACGTCTCCCTCTTTCCCGCCATAACACCTTCCACCATCATCGCTGCTATTACAGCCGTAAGATACAAATTAATATGGCTTTGGTTGGAAATGAAGAAAGATATATCCCTCCTCCTCCCCCCCCCCCCCCCCCCCCATTCCGTTATGGCCTCATTTTCATTCCGCAGATATTCTGTGTTCCGGAGAATTCCGTAATCCTTTAATCCGGGCCATTTTTCATAAAGATTTCCACGCAAACAATTGCACGGGAGATGGCGGGATTTAATCAGGCCGTTTTAAACACAATTACGGTTATGAAGGAGACGTCGTGCGGGGGCGGGGGCGTGGGGGGTGGGGGGGGGCAGGGTGAGGGGGTGGGAGCGAAGGGCACGACGCAGGCTACTCGCTGTTTGTACTCATCTGCTCTCTCGTTTAAAAAAAAAATACAAAGCAGTGTAACCAAAGCAACCAGCAAGGCGCTTAGACAGCGGGGGCTGTTTTGTCTTCTTCAACACCCCCCCTCTTCTGTTGTGCGTCTTGCTGAACAGGTCTGATTAGTCACATTTTCTCAGTTGTAATTTATTCTCAATTCATCACTTCCATTATTTATTATATTCATACACAGCTACTTAGATGTACAGTTATTTATAGGACACATTCAACTGTAGGTGTTTTGATTGTTGGTAAGACTATTGTCGAGTATAATTTTACCCTTCTTACGATTTAGAAATTTAAATTATGGCCCCACAACTATACTTTTTGGAACAAATGTCTGTGGCCTTTTTTTCTGTACTGTTACTTTATTAGGTTTTTTTTTCCTGTTTATTTATTGTTTAATCTTACTTGAAGTGCCAGCAGTAGTAACAGTAGTAGTGCTACTTTTACTTAATGGTCCTAGACTAAAGCACACATCAGTAGACGTGTCAAAACGCAAGCGTGTGTGTAACGTGTGCTGGATCTGTGACCTGTGCGCTGTGAAAAAGCCAGCGATCATCTCTCTGCCGTGCGTCCGTCAGTGTGCGTCAGCACATCTCCCCTCCTCCTCCTCGGCCGCCCCCCCCCCCAAGCCCCCCCCTCCCGTCTGGATCCCTCTGCTCATGACGTCCTGCCCGCCAGCCCAGAAACTTTCTGCCCCCCCTCCCGCCACACCACACTCATAAAGGATTTTATGTCGGTCGAATTAATGCAGTTGTTCTTTCCGGGTCACTAGTCAAATACATAAAATCGCAATTACATCCGAATGGCTGTATTTTATTCCCGTAGTGTAAAGGACATTAAAAACCGCCCTCTTCTAATAGATTTATGTGAGGCCGCTGTTTTCCCTCCTGACCTTGCGTGCGATACGAACGGAAGAAACGTGAGGTGAATTAACTGCTTTTCCCAGGGATTGCCCCTCTGTCTGTAAAGATCACTGTGTACATAGAGTCCACCTCAGTCGAGCCTGTGTTATTGTGTGTGAGTAATGGCAATTGACAATTGTTATTATTGTTTTTTAAATTTTTTTCACACTGAGCGCATTGTGTGAAAGGAATTTGAAACTTTCCAGAAGGTTCTTTTTGGCCGTGAGCACAGTCTGTTCAGAGCTCTGGTTATGACTTCACCCCTTAAAATGAGAATCTGGTCTTCTTCGCATATGCTGAGGATTTACAGCCGCCCCACCGCGTGGACCGTTCCTGTCATACGGCTGAAAGTAAGCAGGGCTGCACCAGACGGACCTCCGAAGAAAAACCAACTTGCTTTTGGGGAAAAGAATCGTTTTAGCATAGCTCTCAGCAAAAACAAAATATTTTAGACATTTTTGCGCCTTGGGGGACCAGTTGTTTCAGTCAGACAACCGATCCCCCAGTGCATCAACGTTCACTAAAACCTTTATTTCTCTTTATTTATTTCTTTCTTTATTTTAAAGCATTTCTTTAGTGGCAGACAGCCAACTGAAATGCAGTGTCCCGATGCAGGGATGGGGACACTGTGCACCAGGAGGTGCAGCCGTTCGAGCCCAGGCCCAGAATCCCGGTGGTTATTAACAGGCCAGTGGATTTAGTTGTGAGGAGTGCAGTGCATTGGTGCCGGACCTCTGACATGCCGGTTAATTGCATCTGTTCTGAGCTCACTGGGTTCATAAGCAACTGCAACACGGGCGGCAGTGGAGCACAGTGGGTAAGGAACTTGGCTTGTAACCAAAAGGTCATAGGTTCGATTCCTAGGTAGTCCACTGCCATTGTACCCTTGAGCAAGGTATTTAACAATGCATCATGCTTCAGTATATATCCAGCTGTATAAATGGATACAATGTAAAATGCTATGTAAATGTTGTGTATGTCGCTCTGGATAAGAGCGTCTGCTAAATGCCTGTAATGTAATGTAATGTAATGTAATATGGACAGTTCATATCCAGCGTTAGCATTGTTTGAATTAATTGAAATTAGAGGAGAGAGAGAGAGAGCTAGAGAGATATGGCGAGGTGGCATTTGAACTTAAGAAGTAACAGATTGATGCATTGTTCTCACGGTACACTGTCTGCTCACTGTTTGACCTTTGACCTTTCTGGCCGGTCGAGGCTCGAGGCAGTGGGCGCTAACCGCCGCCGCGCCACGTTTCTCCGCTCCTCCCTCGCAGTCCCGCCATCGCCCGGCTCCCCCCCCCCCCGCCGCGCATCACCGCCAGGCCGCAACCGCTACGCTACTGCGCCGCGCCACAAGCGTTAGCATTCTCCTCACCGCTCTCTCCTCTCACTCAGAGACCGGCCAATCCCCCGTTCTCATTTCCTGAAGTGTATTAAAAACCCCGCTTTGTTAAGTGTCTCAAATCCTCGATTTTGTTTTGCCTCATTTCGTCTAATTCATATTTCGTGCCGGCGGTCCGCTCGGGGAGTTCTTTAACTGTGGCGCTGCGCGGCACGGTTGCTAAGAGGCAATTTGAGCCCCGTCGCGGAAGACCCCAATTTGATTTCTGGAGCATGTTGTGGGGTGTGTGTGTGTGTGTGTGTGTCTGCCTTGTGTTTGTGTTCGCGTGTGCGTCTGCGTGTGCGTGTGGCCGTGCGTGCGTGGTCAGCGATGCGTAGGTGATCGGTGGGTCATGGGATAGGTTCAGGAGAGTTGCCATATTTAAAAAAAACTAAAGGACATTCTATAATATTCCAGAATATTCTAATGACTTTTCACTGAAGCCAAACAGCACACCTGTTGCATTCACTGCACTAGTCACAGCATACATGCAGCTGTTCTGGCATGTGCTTAAATCAGTGTGAGAACAATTGCCTGTTTTAAATCCCTGTCACATAATAATAATAATAATAATAATAATAATAATAATAATAATAATAGCTTGTCAGTGAATTTACTTTGTATTTAAATAATTATTTAAATACATTCATTAAATGTGTTTTAAATGCACCTGAAATCTGAAGCATGAATATGAATCTTGTGCTGAAAAAATTAGATCATAAACATTACACATGAGGGTTCGCAGAATAATACCCTGCAGCTTTGAGATACTGGCAGTGTAGGAGTTCTGCTCTGAACTGTGTGTGTGTGTGTGTGTGTGTGTGTGTGTGTGCACGAGCAGGCCTGTGCACGTGTGTGTGTGTGTGTTTAAAGCCTTTGCCATATTCACAATGCCTCACACAAGAGGGGCATCCAACTGTGCAGCTCAGTGATATTTAAGATGTCTGCACTCAGCAGGTTGCTTCTCATTGGAGTGAAAAATTACTGTGTGTCTGTACGTGCGTGTGCGCGCGCTTGTGTGTGTGTGTGTGTGTGTGTGTGTTCCAGAGACAGAGACAGAGAGAGGCGGAGAGAGAGAGAGGAGGGGGGGACTGGGGAGAAGGGTATTTTAGGTTAATATGCACGCATACAAGCTCTGGATGCATCACATAAGAATAATCGTCGCTTTGGATAAAATAAATGTAACGTAATGTAATCTTCAGTTATGTTCAACTCTGTTTTCGGTTAGAACTAATGGAGCGTAGAGTAGTTCAGGCAGGCCACGAGAGCCAAGCCCGGTGATGTTAGTCTGTCGCAGCCCGTTCACACAACAGGACGGTCTGTTTATACAGCCGAAGCTGGGCCCTCATGTGCTGATAAGTCTGTCCTTTGTGGGGTTGGGGGGGGGGCTGGGTGGTGCAGTGTGTGGCACTGTTGCCCCACAGCAGAAATGTCACTGGTTCGAATCCAACCGTGGCATTTCCGTGTGGAGTTTGCATGTGCTCCCCGTGTCCACGCGGGTTTCCTCCAGGTGCTCACGGAAACTAGGGCTGCTTTCTTACTGCTTGGGAACGCTGCTTTAGAACCGGGAAGGAAAGAAGTTCAGACACAATAAATAAGTAAGTGAGTAAGTAAGTAAATAATTAAACAAATAAAACTCCAGAAAGGGAACCGTTCCTTTCAGCGCAGTCCTTGAGTCGTATTCGCATCCTTGTCCCCGCCGTCCTAGAAAAAAACGACCCGCCCCTTGTTTCCATGGCGCCGCCTCTCCTCTCGTCTCCTCTGCCAGGATGGAAGTGGGTCAGGGTGCCAGCGTGGCGGCGGCGGCGGCGGCGGCAGCGGGGTTCCGTGTCCCAGCATGCCGAGCGGCGGGCCAGGGTTTCGCGCGGGGGCGGGACGGGGAGCGATGGCGCAGGCGGGGCGAGCAGACAGACGCCTGCCGGAGCGTGGGAGGAGAGATCGCTCGCTCTCCTCGCTCGCCCGCCCGCTCGCTCGCTCCCTCGGTGTCTCTCTCTCACACAACAAAACGTGCGATGGAACATCGTTCCAGTCCTCCTCTGTTTGTGTTGCTGTTCACGGCTCGTTTTGCTCCAGAGAGCGGTGTTTCTTTTTTATTTATTCCTTTTCGCGTATTCCTCGGTAATCAAGATGTGTGTTTTTTTCACAAATCGGGTTTTATTTGTACACAGTTTTTTTATGTTACGTTTGTGAAAATATGGTCCTCCAGCCTGAAAAGTCGACGCTTTCCTGTCTGTTGGAAGGGCAGGGTTGGTGGGGTGAGGGAGCCGCACTGATATGGAACAGAGATATTGGCTGGAAACCTCTGTGGTCCTGTTATCCTTTTTCCATTAGTGTTTATGCTTTAAGCCTGGAAAAAAATCCCCTGCTCATCCAGCCAATCAGAGAAGGTCAGTCCATACACGACCTTTGAACCGAGTGGCCATTGGTTTATTGCGCCAGAGCACCACCACTCCACATGACAGCTGTTTTATTTATTTATTTATTTTTATTTTTTAGTATTTCGCTCTTCTTAGCATCACCCTGCAGTTATTGCCTCTTATGTTCTGTGAAAGACGGACTGCCTTGATAAGAGCCATGTGCATGAACCAGTCTCACAGGCCACAATCACCCCTGCCATATGTAACATGCTGCATGATTATGAGTTCTCACCCGTCCAGTGTGTAATCTCTGCTGAAGTTTACAGGAACATTGCAGAAAAAAATTGTTCAGTTGTACTGTATGAAATAGCAAGTCACACAAGAAAGTCCCTATGGGCTATCTACTGTTGAATTCACCCTGGTCTCGCAAAGCGAAAATAGGGAAGGTCACCCTTTTTAAAAAATCTTCTTTCATAATTGCCCTGTTCATTTCACCGATTTACTATTTTGCAATAACCAGTTTGTGTGTGTGTGTGTGTTTGTGTGTGTGTGTGTGTGTGTGTGTCCATGGTGTAATCTGTAGACTGCACACAGTAAATAGAATGTTTCCCCCAAAAATTACCTCCAAAACATTCAGGAATAAATATACATATTGGACAAAAATAAATAAATAAATTGTACTTTGCTCTTTATAATTTTCCCCCCCGTTACTAATGTACTGTATTTTTGTTAAGCGTGGTACTGTGCTTCATTACAGGAAAAATAAAATGCCACTGCCTTTTGTGTCTGCATTAGCATAACACAGCATAAATGAATGTTAAACCTACAAAAAAAGCACACTAACAGCAAAATGATGAAAGCATTGTGATGATAATGATTCTGCCATCTTGATGAAAGATGGGGGGGTAGTGGGGGGGTGGGGTGGGGGTGGCGGGTGGCGGTGGAATCATTGCCTCTGAAAGGTTTTCTGTCATCGCTGGACGCGCTGAGCAGTCCTTCACACCTTTAAAAAAAGCTTTTGAAGCGAGGCTGTTAGCGTGCGGTTGTGGCGGCTACGCGGTGTTGAGTGTTGTGTTGTGTTGTGCCGGAAGCGGTGCTGGTCCCCCTGAGTTCTGCCAGGTTGGCCCCTTCCCCGGGCCTTAGTATCTCCCTCGCCTCCCCCCCCCCCCCCCCGGGTCCTGGCGAACGTGAACGCTGTGATTTCGTGTCCTCGCTGGAGAACAGCTCAACCGTCTCTGACTCAGCGTTCGCACTAAGCGATAACTCGGCTCAGGAAAAGGGGCCTTGTCTTCATGCTCACATAATGTTGCCATTGGACAGCGCTGCGCATGCTGTCTGACTCAGCTCTCAGTGGTGTCACGCTGTTATCGGTCCCTCGTGTGAGTCCTGTGCTAGCCCTGTCTGCGGTGTCGCACTGATATCGATCCCCCCATGTGAGCCCTGCGTTAGCCCTCTCAGTGGTGTTGCACTGTTATCGGCCCCCAATGTGAGCCCAGCGCTAGTCCTCTCAGTGGTGTTACACTGTTATCAGTCCCCCATTTGAGGCCTACATTAGCCCTCCCAGTGGTGTTACACTGTTATCAGTCCCCCAGATATATGGTCCTTTTTTTCTGTCCCTGTTAAAAGGTTAATAGCAAAGTGCACTTGTTTTCATATTACTCACGAATATTCATGAGAGGGTGCGGTATTCAAATGCTTTATTTGTCTGATTGCTGGATGGCTCCGCCCATTGATATTTTTTGGTTATGAAAAATAACCCACGGAGCCACTCCTCGGCTCATTAATGTCCCTAAGCACCTTGTCTCGTTCGAGCACTTAACATTTGAGCAGCGCATCACCTCTCGTGAAGTATCTGAGGGGCAGCCGGGGAGATCTGTCTCACCGAGTTTTCGAGACGACGAGTTCCTCACGAGAGAGTCGGAGTGCGGTCGTTTGCGGTTTAGAGCAGGTTAGCGTCCCCTTTCAGCCCGGCGAGAAGGCGGGAGGGGGGGGGGGGAAAGCGGAAAGCGGGCCCTCGTTCTTCGCGGAGGAGCCGTCGGCGCAGACGAGTTCAGTCACCGTGAATAATCTCCGGCGGTGAAGCTAATCACGGGTCTCCTGACGGGCGGGCGGGCGCGTTTACTAATTAATTTAAATTGCCGTCTCGGAAAAGCGGCGTTGCGTCGCGTGCCGCGTGTCGCTTCGCCCGCCGAGCGCGGGGTTTCGCGCGCGTCGTCTCGTCCCCCCGCCGTACCGCCAAGCTTCCGAAGCTCCGCTATGTAAGGGACCATATGTGCTAGCAGGGTACATATGGTCCGTATTGGACTGATATGTACTGTGTTAAAGTTGAATTAACACTGAACATTCTACTGTGCACTTGTAATCTGTCGCTCTTGTAGTGTCTGGCCAAAGAAACCGTGTGTGCCCGTTGTCCAGCTGTCCAGTTGTGCCACAGAGATTCATGTAGTTAGTGCACCAACGACCCTCAGTTTGTCCCATTTCTGGATTCATGGACGAGTAATCCTTCAACACGCTCCTGCCCCAGAAGTTTACTCTTTCATTAGAATGTTTCCGGAAAGGTCTTTACTGCACAGAGAAATCTCTAAAATGCTCCAAAGCGAAATTTGCGAGCGCAAAAAAAGCATATAATAGTGTGGGATGACCCTACGAGCGAGCGCAAGCGTTAACTTGATGACGGGGAGATCCTAAGGCCCATTGCATACCCAGAAAAACCTTGCAGTGTGCATTCGTGTACATTAAACCTGGGAAAAAAAACCTCCCGCGGTCCGTAGCATAACATGGAAGTAGTTTATGAAGACAGGTCTCTGTATCTCCCCCCACCCCCCCCCGAGACAGAACAAAGACACGCTGACAAGATCTCCAATCATCCAGAGAACATGATTTAATCACGCCATTCCACCACTACCACTAGCGTTCTCTGGCTCGTGGTCTCTTTCCATCCGTTCGATGCCGTATGCTGGTAATCTGCTTCTCACCACCGAGAGTATTTCCTGCGGTGTAATTGCGGGTAATCTGCGATAATCTTTTCTTTTTTTTTTGCGGCAGTCGGGATTAAATCTGGCAAAAGCTTTCGGGGAATCTCACTGTCCCGCCCGGCCATTGTGTCTGAGTCTTCCTGGAGGAAACAACGTCACCCCGGTGGCAGACAAGATTGATTTCCCCCAAATCCTCTGATCTGGGTTAATATTTATGATTCACATTAACATCGTCTCTGAGATGAAGTATTAAATTACACAGTTTGTCTGTATTGTCATGGGCTAGTATTGGCATCCTGGATTCTGAAACTGGGAAGATTAAAATTTTTTTTGAAGAATTTAATTTAAATTACAACCGGTATTATTTTCTGTTTACATATAGCATGTGTTTATGCAATCCTTGGGGGAAAAAAAACAATAACAGATTATTATTATAAATAAATAAAGACCATAAGGAGGTGATTTTTTTGTTGTTGTCTGACCTCATTCGTCTAAAAGCCAATGAGGTCCATCTCTGAGTGTAAGCTGCAGGTCTAAGTCCAGCCAGCGCTCGGTGAAGTAATTTCTCCCTACCTGCCATCGCGTAGCCTTTGTGTCGGAAATGGGACAGGGACTGGAATATGGGGACGCTGGCAGGGGTGCGTCAGACATGTTAGCGCCTGGCTTTGCTAGCCCACTCTGTCTGGGACCGTATCCCAGATTTAGACGCGGTCTAGCAGACGCTCCAGCTCTCGTTATCTAAACTGTGTATGTTTTTTTTTACCCACAATGCATTTGTGCACGGTTGTTGGATATTTACAGAATAAAGTTTGATCTAAGCGCCAGGCTGCTGCAGGCTGCAGCTGCTGTGCCCCATCTGGGAGCAAAACCCGCAACTCTGCAATTAAGGAATCCGAGATGTGGGCGTAGTTCCTCGGAGTGAGCGGGCGGTGATGAGTCGAGCCGAGCGCCTAAATGCTTCGGTGGAAAAAAAAGACTCTCCTCCTGCACCGCGGCCCTTGAGGACGAGCTCTGGGACAGCCGGCAGTGAACGGCGCAGACGCGGTATTTAGGGTTTGCTCCCTTTGTGCCCCCCCCCTCCTTGGTGAACGTGCTGCATGTCCGACACGCTTCGCTCACCCGCGTGTTCTCTCCCGTGTCCTCCTCCCCCCGCAGAGATCCTGAACGGCGGCGTGTACGTGGACCAGAACAAGTTCCTGTGCCACGCCGACACCATCCACTGGCAGGACATCGTGAAGAACGCCCGCTCGGAGCTCCTGGTGGTGCCCACCAACAGCAGCAGCGGATGTGAGTGCCGCCGCCATCGATGGAGAGGGTTCAGGTCACGGGATTACATTACATTACATTTATTTAGCATTACATTACATTACATTACAGGCATTTAGCAGACGCTCTTATCCAGAGCGACGTACAACAAGTGCATTAGTTCAAGGTGCAGAGGTGCAAAAGAAACACACTAGAGTGAAGTAAAGATCGTAGTGCCAGAAGTGACCACATAGATCAGGACTCCAACCCTGTAGAGCAACCTGTTCAGCAAACAACAATCCTACCAAGTACAAACTAGCACTGGAATAGCAGACACTTTCATCCAAAGCGACGTAGAAAAGTGCAAATCACGGTCATTGGAACAACAAGGATGATCTCATTTAGACTCGCTTTGCGTATAACATCAACTTCAGCCGTCACTTTTCAACAATTTGAATTTTTTATTTATTCATTTTTTCTGATTATTTCCCAGAAGAACCAACTATATTTTCAGAAAGTCTTTAAGTTCTGCACAATTACAAGGGAACAGCTGGCTGGATTTAATCTTACGTTTTACTGGCAGGATTCGGGGAAGGCGATGCCAAGCGCACACATTGTTGGTTGGAGTGGGGTGGATTGCGCAGGTGTGTGAATGGAGAGGTATTAGACAGCACACGACTCCCACCTCAACCTCACAAAGCTCATGGGGGCTTCATGGGCGGGCAGAAGGAAGAGCTGCTTGGGGGGGGGGGGGGGGGCATTCTTCTTCGGGCCACATACCCCCGCTGGCCCCCTTCTGAACGTGCCGGGTTTTCCGCGCCCCGGCGGTTCGGTTTTGGCGGTTGCTTTCTTGTCCCTTCAAGTCCACCGATGGAAAACGAGCAGGACTTCCTGTCCGCGAATCCAGACCGGTTTGTTTCATTTATGTGAGTCGCTGCAGGTCTCTCAGTGTGAAAATGCCTCCTTGTGTAATGCCTCGGTGTTTCTGAGAGGCTTTGGGCCAAGGTCAGCGGTAATCGGTATCCTGGGGGTGGGGGTGGGTGGGTGGGTGGGGGGGGGGGGGTTGTCAGGCTTTAAAGCGTAATGGAAGCGGTTGTGGCTCGAGGCGAAGCTGACGGTGTGGAGAGCTGCAATTAAACTCCGCTCGGGCTGACAGGACAACCCGCACGCAGCGCGTCCGAAAAAACAGGCCTTCGCCACCCCCGGGGGGGTCCCCCTGCTCTTCCTCCGTTAGCCTTGGCCGTCCGCGTTCCAGAAACTTCCGGAAGGTTCTCAATATGATGTGCTGCCCCCCCTCGTCTGCTGTACGAAGGCGGCTATGGATCTGCTAGGAGTACACGGGACCAGTGTTAAAACACAGGAGGTGCAGTGGGTGGCACTGTCACCGAACAGCCAGAAGGTGGCGGGTGGAGTTAGCATGTGCTCCCCGTGTCCGCGTGGGTTTGCTCTGGGTACCCCGGGCTCCTCCCACAGTCCAATGACGTGTGGATTTGGCTGATTGAAGAGTCTAAATTGCCCATAGGTATGAGTGTGTGAGTGAATGGTATGCGGACCCTGTGATGGATGGGTGACCTGTCCAGGGTGTATTCCTGCCTCTCGCCCAATGCATGCTGGGATAGGCTCCAGCTCCCCCGTGACCCTGACCAGGAATAAGCGGGTTAGATAATGGATGGACGGATAGGATAAACATGCCAAATTAGTCATGCTCAGTCATGATTATTACTTATGGCATGTAATGCTGGGGCATGTAAAGCTCGCCATGCATCAGAATCTCTAATCATTGTGAACACCGCGGCTAATGCTCTGGCTAATGCTTCGACAGCAAGGAGAGTCACCTTTGAACTTTGCTTTCCATCACTCAGATGTTGGTACGGGTGACCTCTGACTGGACGTGACCTCCTCGTTTTCCATCTCTGTTCCCTGTCATGTTAGGGATATCTCCCGTCTCACCCTCTCACCCCCCTTTGCTTCATAAACGTGGGGGGGGGGGGGGGCGAAACGGAAGCCAGCACTAATCGCTCAGCCTGAACGTAGCTGAACGCTGGCCATTTGTTCACCGCCATCTCACTTTCACTCTGAGGCCAACTGACGAAACGGGCGACGTGTAGAAGCGCACTTTGTGTACACTCCCAAAAATGAAGTGTTAAAAACAACACAAACATGCCATTTTTTTAAACACCTAGTTAAGGACAACACACTTTGTGTTACTTTCAACACAGTCTGTGTTAAAAAAGTTTTGTAACACACAGATTGCATATTTGTAACGCAAATGTAGTAACTTTGACACACAGGATTTGTTGACAGTAGCACAAACGTAGTAACACAAAAACTGCGTTGGACATTAGCACGCCCTTTCTGAGAGTGCGTAATCTCCTGTAACGCAGTGCGTGGTTCATCACTGCCCCTCGTTTGTTTTGAGGAGCGTCGTGATCCCAACGGCTCTAGAACAACCGGGGGGGGGGGGGGGGGGGGGGGGGTGCGCTGTCTGAGGAAGAAGAGACAGACGAGGAAAGCTAGTTGTACAGATAAGCCAGGGCTGAGCCAGCCTGGTGGCATAATTACTCTTAACCGGAGAGGAGCGGGGGCAAGGGACTGACACTTCAACAGGCAGCCGCGCTCGCTCTGTAATTATCAGTCAGTCAATTAAGACCCCGATGGCAGCGCACGCACGCCGGCGGGGAGAGAAAGAGAAAAAGAACGAGTGAAATGAACGAGAGAGCGCAGAGAGACGGGGGCCCCCCCGGTGCCGTCTGCTTCGCGACTCCCCCGTCGTGACCATGGGTGAACGGGGGGGGGGGGGTTCCCGGGGGTTGTTTTTGCGAATTCCCTCCTTCCTCATTGACTCTGCTGAGGGGGCAGCGAGTCTGTCCTCCCCCCTCCGGATCTTTTGAAGGCTGGGGCGGGGGGGGGGAGGCAGGGGGAGGGACGGCCGTGCTCACCCCTCTGTCCTGGAGTCTGAGTCAGCCCAGGTCGCCAGTGCATCCCTAATGCCCACGGACTCCCTCCCGTTGCTGTTCACCTGCGGAACAAAACCTCTCATCTTTCCAGGCTACGGGGAAAAATAATAATAATAATAATAAACTCAGGCAATAGCACTGGTACGTGAGGAAATGAGGAATTATTTGGCAATGGGCAATAACAACAAAATACAAATATCACAGTTTTTATAGTAAATGTAAGGATATTCTATAGACAAATGTGACAGTCCTTAAGGAAGGTTCTGGATGAGGCTGGGTGTAGCTGGAGGACTGACTGCTGATGGCTGACTCTGACTAACAGTGGGCTCCCACCCCACATGGGTGGTCATGCGGGGAGTGGCTGTTGCCAGGGTAAAGGGGATCGGGGATCAGGGGTTGGGGGTTGGGGAGGGTAGCGGGGGTCTGATAGATTGGAGGTTGGGGATCGGGGGTTGGGGGTTGGGGAGGGTAGCAGGGGTCTGATATATTGGGGATTGGGGAGGGTAGCGGGGGTTTGATAGATTGGGGATTGGGGAGGGTAGCGGGGATCTGATAGATTGGGGATTGGGGAGGGTAGCGGGGGTCTGATAGATTGGGGATTGGGGAGGGTAGCGGGGGTCTGATATATTGGGGGTTGGGGGTTGGGGAGGGTAGCGGGGGTCTGATAGATTGGGGGTTGGGGGTTGGGGAGGGTAGCGGGGGTCTGGTAGATTGGGGGTTGGGGAGGGTAGCGGGGGTCTGATAGATTGGGGGTTGGGGAGGGTAGCGGGGGTCTGATATATTGGGGGTTGGGGAGGGTAGCGGGGGTCTGATAGATTTGGGGTTGGGGAGGGTAGCGGGGGTCTGTAGATTGGGGGTTGGGGAGGGTAGCGGGGGTCTGTAGATTGGGGATTGGGGAGGGTAGCGGGGGTCTGATGGTGTTTCTCCATTGCGGTCCACAGGCGGTCGCTGTCACCGATCCTGCAATGGCCGTTGCTGGGGACCCCGGTCCGATGAGTGCCAGATCTGTGAGTATCCCCCCTCTCCTGTGGATTCGCTCAGCGCACGTACTCGAGGATCAACATTGAGACCTCAGCAATACCCCCCCCCCACCCCGCCCTTACACGCAACCTCACACACACGCGGTTTGACTTTCACAGAAGTAGTCTGTCAGGACCCAGGATTGTCATCTTAATGGGTAAACAGTCTGAGCCTTTGATTCTACCCTTGCCGGTTTTTAAATCATAATTTGTACTGCAAGGTCATCTTTTAGTTCTTAATGTTAGGATATGGATGCAGTGTAGATCTGCTGATAATCTGTATCAAAAAAAAATCACCATATCAAATCAAGCCGCTGCCAACAAGAAGGGAAGCTGGGGACACCACCCCCCCTCCGCCCCCCCCCCACCGGAGCCATAGCAGGAAGTCAATCTGTAGGAACAGGAAGTTCCCCCGACGACCGTTTCTATGACACCTGATCTCGCCGCTGTATCGGCTTTGGCTCCCGTAACAATAGCGGGTTAGCCTAGCGCTTGGCCTCCCCTACCCCCCACTCGCCCCTGTAGGAGATAATTGCGGGGAGAGTCGAGGGTTTTATTCACAAAGCCAGTGGGAGCACAGACTGCGTCTCTCGCCCACAGCCGTGGACAAGTGCACTCTTTAGCACTTCCAGCGTAATTATATCCGGCCCCCGCGGCATCATGGGAAAAGCGCAGTGGAGGGAGCGAGCGCGCGGCGTTCCGTCCTGCGTTGTTGCGTTCTCTCCCACGCCGAGTCGGCCGCTGCCTGCCTCCTCCGCCCAGTTCGTTTCCTCTTTTTTCCTCCTCTTTTTTTCTCCTCTCGTTTCGGTTCGTTCCTGCTCTTCCGCCTGTCATTCACCACGCTGGATGGGTCGTCGTGGGTGATTGCGGGACTGCGTGTATGTTAATGATCTCAAATGTGTCCATTCCCACATCCAGAGTAAAAGCACCAGCAGACCTCCTTTCAGTGACTACTTGCAGCAGTTTTAGTGCACACTCTTTTGTGAGTGTTTACTCCACCTACGTATGCTCCTGCACATAGAGGCACACTCACACACACACACACACACGCACACACGCATTCACAAACACACACACACACACACGTACACACACACAGGCACACACACACATTCACAAACACAGGCACACACACACACACACACGCTCAGACACATACACACACACGCTCAGACACACACACACACACACGCACACACACACTCTCTCTCTCAGCACTCTTAAATCTCGGGCCGTGTCCTTTCCGTTCCAGCGACAGGACAGTGAGAAGCGGTCAGGGGGTGCGCGTTCGGGGGAAGAGGGGGGCGGCGGTAAATCGCGCGTCCCTGTAATAGAAAATAACCGAAATCGATACATAAATCTCATAAACATGTTATCGGCCGAACGGGCCATTCTTAATCAGAGACACGGCCGGACCGCCCGGCCTCTCAGTGAACGTGATTCATCTGCCGCAGCGCCGCTCTCCTCTCTCCTCTCTGTCCGCTCCCTCGCTTCTCTCTCTCTCTTTCTGAGATTCCTCTCCTCTGTTTTATCCCCCTGTCACTTCCCTCCCTCTCTCCTCTGTCACATTTATCTCTCTCCTTCTCCTTCCTGTATCCATCTCCTGTCGTCCTGCCTGCCCCTCCCCTCCTCTTATCCTCTCCTCCGCTTACCTTCATCATTTCATCTTTGCCTCCCGTCCCCCTGCGTCTGTTATCACTCCTCCCTGTCTCTCCACCTTTACTTACTTTTCCTCTTCCCCACCTCACTTTTTCTCTTGTGTAGATCCCTGCTTCTCTTTCTCATTTTTCTTCTCCTTCTCCTCCTGCTTTTATTGCATGCTTGCCTTCTTCTTTTTCTCTGAATGTTCCATTGTATTTAGATCACTGGAAATGAGGTTCTATGCAAAGTGAAGGTCATCGGGATATTTTAGGTGGCATGTCAGTTTGTCGTCCTTCACCAAACACACACACACACACTTACACACACATATACACAGACACACAGGCACACAAACACACACCTAGACACATACACACACACACGCACACACATAGTGTGCCGCTTTTGTTATATATCTAGAATGCTAGCCACAGGCGGCGTAGTATTTTGCCCAGGCGGTAAAGGAAATTAGCATTGTGCTGAAGTTATTTTTAGCCTTTCTCTTTGTTTTTGGTAGTTAAGATGTTACACTAGGTTTTGTTAGCCGTGGCTTAGCATCACACTGTCTTCTTTAAGAATTTATTACTTAAGTTTTTTTTCTTCTTTGCTGGATCAGTTCGGCAGTATGGCGTCCGGTCGAGGCGGAAAGCGCGTGGATTAGAAGGCAGCGCAGGCGCTTCTGAGTCCAGCCCTGTGCCCCCCCTCATCCACACCTCCGAGTGACTTCAGTTTGAAATCAAATGATCCAGCAAAACAGAGAGTTTTGCATCATAAAATACGCCAGGATCACCTCAGAACACCCCCCCTTCTCCTCCCCGCTGATTAATTCTTTTGACACCCCCCCCCCGCACTGCCCCCCACCTCCTACCCAGTAGAAATTGAAGGTGCTCAGCATAGTCTATGAGATTGATGGTTTTTATTGTAGGGCCAGGCGGCAGTTTTAAGTGGATGTCTAATAGCAAATAGATCAACATGCTGGAGTTTGCTGGTGAGGTAATTTGTTTGATAAAATGTCCCTTTTTTTTCTTCTTCTTTAAAGTGCGCCTTTTCATTTTTACACGCAATAATAGAATTCATTGATGTTCTGTAACCGAGGAAGGCAGGTCCGCGGTCTCGCTGCGGCGGGTCATCTTGAATCCATCACCGTGCGAGTGTCTCGCAATACATAATGTGAAGGCAGCGACAGGCTCCGTACTTCCCCCCTCAAACGTGTCGGTGCGGTGCATCGAGAGGAAAACGCATGTATCACCGAGGGACGTGATTAATATCCCGATTTCCAGCGCTTAGAGGTTCTCCTTGATACATGCACGCACACGCCAACACATGCTTGCACACGCAGACTCGCACTCAAGCGCAACTCGCAGATGCTCAAACACACACAGAAATAAACATTTTTTTGAAGGGTCGGAATTTTTGAACGTATTTTATTTTTATTTTTTTTCAAAATTCTATCAGTGTTCTAGAACTCAACTTGCAGACTTCAGTCACCAGTAGTGATTGTGACATCAGCATTAGAATGTTCAGTTATGAACATTCTGATCAGAAATCTGTGATCGTGCACCTGATAGCCATGTCATTCAAACCACGGCCCCTGGAGTCCAAGAAGAACTGCTGGTTTTCCACCCTACCTTTTATCTGGCAATCAGTAGCACAAATCCAGTTAATTACCTGGGGGGAAAAGAAAAACAGGGCCAGGTGGTTTTGGATTCGATGTCCAGATCTGAGCACCCATGCCTTAAAGGGTTAAAGGGGAGGTGGTGTAGAAAGGAATGAACAGCAGAGCAGATCCACACACCGCGGTCGCCGGCGGCTTCCCGCCAACCGCGCGCGGGGCTCATCCCTCCCATTCCGCCCCGTCGGTTCTGACGTACCTGCCATCGACCTGGCGAGTGTGTGGGGGGGTTGGGGGGGGGGGGGGGGGTCCGTATGGCGAGCTGTCAGCTCGACGACACCTGCCGGAGGGTGGAGGACGCCGTGCGCGCGCACGCAGCGCGGACACGTCGGAGCGCGGCGTCGTGTCACATGACGGACTGACGGAGCAGCGGCTGACCGCTCGCTCTGAAACCCCACGGCCTTCTCCCGGGCGTTAGCCGTCCTCCGCGTTCGCTGAGCGTCTCCCAAGCCTGCGGTCCGGAGCTCTTGCCGCAGAACGGGGCGTGGCCAGTGACACACATAACGGTCATTACAGACCCCTTTGTAAACGACATTTGTGTTGACGTCCTCGGCCAGTCACGCGATAGCATAATTATTGGAAGGACGCTAACCATATTGAATGTGACCAATGTCCGATGCGTTTATTGCGTTTATATCTGATGAGATACTGCATGTGCAGTGAGTTCTTTATAGCCTACATAACAAAAGTGCTTGCTTATTTATTTTTTTATTATAAGATAAATAATTATAATATTATTTATGGTGAAACACTGAAATACATTTAACATTTGTTAGAGATACCGCCTGATACCGTATGCTTAACATATTGCCACTGCTATTTATATGGTAAGAATTTGGCCACCCAGTTGCCAGTATTTAACTTTTTTTTTACTTTTTGTTTTTACAGTGTATGGTAGTCTAAAGCTGTAGTTGTTTTTTTTCTCCAGTACAGTGATTATGCAACTTGGCAGTACAGTACCAAAAAAGCTAGCAGACACACGTATTCTGCTTTTTTACTGTTTATTCCTATTCGGCGATGCGCAGACTGGTCTTTACGCAACGATATCGGGCTCTGCTTCTCTGCTATCGGAAATTAACCCGTTTCAGGATTCACTAGATAAACACAGAAAACATGTTTTCACTCTCCTGCACTTCTCCACTTTGGTTTCCTCATTTCAACGTTCTGCTCTACTCTCTGCTCGCAGCTACAGAGGCTACGTCGTGAGCGCACGTTGCTCAGAACTTAGCTTAGCTAGCTCGTTCGGCGGCCCGATGTCCGATCTCGACGTCTCCACGGCGACGGGCAAAGTGTGCGGTGTCTGCTCGGTGTGATCGCTGTCGTGGTAACGCCTCTTTGCCTCCTCTCCGCAGTGACGAAGACGGTGTGCGCCGAGCAGTGCGACGGCCGCTGCTTCGGCCCCTACGTCAGCGACTGCTGTCACCGGGAGTGCGCCGGGGGCTGCTCCGGGCCCAAAGACACCGACTGCTTCGTACGTCCCCCGCCCTCCGCCCTCCGCCCCCACCTGTCACTCACTCATCACCATGACAACACCCGCTACACAAACCCCTCCCTTATGTTACATCTTCAAATACAAAAACGGGTGTCCGCCCCCGACCTGTCAATCACTCATCACCATGACAACACCCGCTACACAAACCCCTCCCTTCTGTTACATCTTCGAATACAAAAACTGGTGTCCGCCCCCGACCTGTCAATCACTTATCACCATGACAACACCCGCTACACAGATCCCTCCCTTATGTTACATCTTCAAATACAAAAACGGGTGTCCGCCCCCGACCTGTCAATCACTTATCACCATGACAACACCCGCTACACAGATCCCTCCCTTATGTTACATCTTCAAATACAAAAACGGGTGTCCGCCCCCGACCTGTCAATCACTTATCACCATGACAACACCCGCTACACAAACCCCTCCCTTCTGTTACATCTTCGAATACAAAAACTGGTGTCCGCCCCCGACCTGTCAATCACGTATCACCATGACAACACCCGCTACACAAACCCCTCCCTTATGTTACATCTTCAAATATAAAAACGGGTGTCCGCCCCCGACCTGTCAATCACTTATCACCATGACAACACCCGCTACACAAACCCCTCCCTTATGTTACATCTTCGAATACAAAAACGGGCGAAAGTAACGTACACTGCATGTGGTTATGCACTGCGTACAGAAATGCGCATCTTTTTTAAACTGTTTTGTGTCTGCTGTTTGCACGTCCGCACTGTTGTTTATCCGAGGGACAAACTCACAGAACTCATTCATGCCGTGAGCTCAAGACATTCTTGACATGTAAAAATAAGGTCGTGTAATGGATTGCTTTCTTTGCGCAGATGCCATCAAAGTGCCATTTTCTCCCAGAATGCACTGCTTAAAATAAGCCAGCCGCCACAGTCGCTCTGCTCATTGGCTCCAGTTTCCATCAGTCTATTGTGTCAGTGTGAAACTTCTTTTCCAGGAGTTCCAACATTTTGGTTATGATTTATTGAGCTCCCTCCACTTGAATTAGACATTAAAAGAAGAAATTCTCGCTTCTTCATCGCCTAAATGCCATCCTGCATCAGTGGTTACAATTATTACTATTTGCACCTCAGTAATTTACTGACAGAAGACGGGGAAAGTCTTGTGCGCCTTGGCGTGCATCAGCTCAGACTTGCGTTTGAAGATTTAACGGGGTTGTGCAGCAGATGATCTGTGATGAATGATGTCTTCACAACCTCATCAATAAAAGTGAATCATGAGGTCTGGAGGAGACATTAGCACAGGCTGACACATGCTGAGAAGGCATCTGACTGCTAATGCTACGTCTGCTAACGCCGCGTCTGCTAATGCTACGTCTGCCAACGTTGTGTCTACTAATGCTACATCTGCTAACACTGCGTCTGCTAATACTGTGTGTGCTAATGCTACATCTGTTAACACTGTGTCTGCTAACGCTGCGTCTGCTAATGCTACGTCTGCCAACATTGTGTCTACTAATGCTACATCTGCTAACACTGCGTCTGCTAATACTGTGTGTGCTAATGCTACATCTGCTAACACTGTCCGCTAATGCTGCGCCTGCTAACACAATGTCTGCCAACGCTGCTTCTGCCAATGCTGTGTCTGCTAACGCCGGCTGACATTGTGTCTACTAATGCTACATCTGCTAATGCTGTCTGCTAATGGTACATCTGCTAATCTGACAGGCCTGCACCAACTTCAACGACAGCGGCGCGTGCGTGACGCAGTGTCCTCAGCCCTTCGTCTACAACCCCACCACCTTCCAGCTGGAGCACAACCCCAGGGCCAAGTACACCTACGGAGCGTTCTGCGTCAAGAAGTGTCCACGTAAGACCCCCACGCCCCTGCACGCGAGCTCGTGCATGCACACACGCGGGGAGCGACGGGCACGTGAGCGGGCACGCTCAAACACACGTGCACCAGCACGCACACATGCACCAGCGCACGAGCAACCACAGAAACATGTGCACACACACATGAATGTGTACATGCACCAGCGTGCGCTCACAAGTAAGTGCACATGCATGTATAGAAAGGTACACGCACATGAATGCGCATGGGCACTTGAATGCACACATGCACCAGCATGCACTCAAGAATCAACGCATACGCACACACAAACATGCACACACACTTGAGTATGCAAGCCCTCACCCACCAGCATGCATCCACACACACCTCTACACTATATCTGGAGTATACTTTATAGAACATGAATAATGGATAGTTTTAAAGCCATTTGTTTTTTTTGTTTTTTCCCTCAATAAGTTATGTACAAAAGCAATGGAAATCACAGAAATAAGAATCCTTTTTTGCTTGATAATCAAGTCAGCTGGCTCCTTATTTTTTGGCTTTTGTTCATGAGGGATAAAAGGCTGTCTTGAACATTAGGTTAAAGTAAGAAGAAGAGGAACAAAAACAACTGAGACACACACATCACACACCATCGCCTTCCATTTTCTTACTGATTTCAACATCTGAGATGAGTAGGTGTTCTGTTGTAGGTTTTCAAGACGCTGTTGGGAGTTCTCTTGTGCACATAAATTGCACACTACAAAGAAAGACACTGAGATACAAAGCATTAGCGACGAGAGTGAAAACCAGACAGATGATCAGAAGGATTTCCTTATTTATCATAAATGGCTGTTTTTTTTTGCTGTTGTTCTTTTTTAGCTTCTGTAGTAGTTCACGCTGGGAAAGTCTGGTTATAGACCCACAGAATGAGTAGTCCTACAGGATTCCACATTCACATTCAGGCTTGTGCAATGGATTCAGATCCAGATCTTGTATTTTTTACCATTGCAACTGTATTATTTATTGTGGTTTTTTCAGCGACTGTAACGAGACAAACATTCCTGTTTGTCCTTAAAGTCGTACAGCATTGACCTCGGCCATTATACAAATGGAAGTGGTTTCAACACACTGATTGGTCGGAAGAAGCTAAGGACAGACCCCCTCCCCGCTAACCGTCACACATGGCCTTGGGGCTAGCAGTGCGAGGAGGGGGGGCGAGGGGGGGGGCAATTAACATTTACTGACTCAGCAGGGACGAAGGTGTCCTGGGAAGTTTGGAGGTGGAACTTTGCTACACTGACATTTAAATCCCTGGGTTTATGCTTGTAGTGGGTGCCTGCCTGAAGATGGTGGTTGAGCACTACTAGGGACACAGTCCACCCCCCTCCCCTGCCTCTGATCGGCTGTCTGAGGCTCCAACCACCGGCCCTCACTTCTCATTTGAGTCTGTTGCTGAGTCCCCCCCCCCGCACCCCCCCAGGCTGAGACCCCCCCAGGCTGGTGTCACCAGTGACCGTAGCTCTGTTCCCTGCAGTGTGCAGTCTGCATTTTAACTGAGCAGATGCCCAAAGTGCAGTGCACATAAAACACCATCATGCACTTGCCTGTTTTTTTTGTTTTGTTTTCTGTTTTGTTTTGTTTTTGTTTTTTTTTACCGAGGCAAGCAGTGTAAAGAATTTCATTAAAGGCTACAACTTCAGCGACTCGAATGCTGTGCTGAGGACTGAACTCATGCGATCCAGTCGGGTTCTTTGTGCTTCACTCCATGTCCTCACTCTCTCCCACAAACACAGGCCACTTCCTTATAGCGCTGTTCCTCTGACTACACTGGGCGCCATTCTGGCTCCACGAATCTCCATAGATGCAGTTTAAGTGTTTTAATGAAAGTGACACTCCCACCACCACTCTGCCCTGTCCCCGCCCCGGGTCTCTCTACGGGACACCAGGGTCCTCAGCCCAGAGTGCTGGACGGGACCCTTTTTGGAGGGGTAGGAAGGGCACGTCTTTAGGATGTAATATAGCCGGGGTGTCCAATCTTATCCGAAAAGGGCCCGGTGTGGGCGCAGGCTTCTGTAGTAGCCCAGCACTACAACGGCTGATTGTACTTATCAAGGTCCTGATTGAAGACCGTCATTATTTAATCATCATTGTTTGATTTAATTAGTTGAATCAGGTTCCGTAGTGCTGGGCTAAAACTAAACGTCCCCCCTCACACCGGCCCTTTTCAGAAATAGGATTCGACACCCCTGTAACAGAGAGTGGGTTCAGCTGGGACGGAGAGAGGAGGCAGTCACGGGGGATGTGATTTAATACGCCCCCCCCCCCTCCCCAATCAGCAGACGCTCCCCAAGAGAGCTCGCCGTATTAACGTCAACACGCACACACACAATGTTCTGTCTGTTAGAGTCATCTGTTTGCAGGGGGCGTTACTGTAGGTCAGTGGTAACAAACCATGTTCCTGGAGATCTACCATCCTCATTTAAATCCAAATTTGGCACACCTGACTACTAATTATCAGCTCAGCTGTTGAGTGAGGTGTGCCTTGTTAGGGTTGGAGTGAAAACCTAAAGGATGGTAGATCTCCAGGAACAGGGTTGGGCAGCCCTGCTCTAGCTGTTGAGTGAGGTGTGCTTTGTTAGGATTGGAGTGAAAACCTACAGGTTGGTAGATCTCCAGGAACAGGATTGCTCACCATTGCTGTGGACCGTCAGAATTCATTCAGTAGCTTCCCCTGTATTTTTAAATAAGGAGATCCTCTCTGTGATGCTGCAGTGCTAATGTCTATGTGGGCCTCAGACTGATGTGTGAAATGTAGTAGCTGTGAATCACTGGTGGGATGCTACACTATTAGATTGCTCTTATTCAGACTTATTTCTCTTGTAAAAACAACGCCTTTTTTTTAGTAAATAATGGGAAGTATAAAATGTGCATTGTGTCATTCGGTGCACGGTGTACTGTGTGCAGTTCCATTCGTCATTCAGTGAACCCGTTTGAAACGCCACCTCTGTTTGCCCTGCAGATAACTTTGTGGTGGATCACAGCTCCTGCGTGCGCGCCTGTCCCAGCAACAAGATGGAGGTGGAGGAGAACCGCATCAAGCGATGCATGCCCTGCAACGACATCTGTCCCAAAGGTGACTCCGCCTCCGCGGGCAACCTGAAAACCACTCCCCCTGCTGCTGGCCCCGCCCCCGGCTCCTCCCACTATCCTCTAGCTCCGCCCAGCTCCCTTTTTTAAATAAAATCCTCAATTCGCACAAGCCAGGCCAGTACAGTACTGCTGTGGCTCAATGGAGCACAATAAGCAGAGAGAAATATCTCTCTCTCCATTGCTCAGTGGCCTTGCCACAGGTTAATGCTCAGCTATGAAATATGG